>NC_135981.1:0-165312 GCF_053455715.1 Rhinoraja longicauda | reverse complement strand
ACTCAACGGCCAGGCAGCATCTTTGGAGAAAAGGAATAGGTGACGTTTCAGGTCCCCTCGGCCTCTTGTGTTCTAGTGAGAACAATCTCGGCCTATCCAGTGTGTAAGAAGGAACTGCAGATGCTGGTTTAAACCGAAGATTCACACAAAAAGCTGGAGTAACTCAGCGGGTTAGGCAGCATCTCTGCAGAGATGGAATGGGTGACGTTTCAGCTTCTTCAGACTGAGGAAGGGTCTCGACCCAAAACATCACCCATTCCTTCTCTCCAGAGATGCTGCCTGTCCTGCTGCGTTACTCCAGCTTTTTGTGTCCATCTTCAGCCTATCCAATCCTCTTTTGACTAAAGCACATAATTTCATGGTAAATCTCTTCTGAACTCTTTCTCGTGCTAGTAGATATTTCATATAGTGTGGTGACCAGAACTGCATATTCAAGTGTAGCCTAATCAATGTCTTGTGCAACTGTAATATGATGTCCCAACTCTGTACTCAATTTCCCTGACTATACAATAGACAATAGGTGCAGGAGTAGGCCATTCGGCCTTCGAGCCAGCACCGCCATTCAATGTGATCATGGCTGATCATTCTCAATCAGTACCCCGTTCCTGCCTTCTCTCCATACCCCTGACTCCGCTATCCTTAAGAGCTCTATCTAGCTCTCTCTTGAATGTATTCAGAGAATTGGCCTCCACTGCCCTCTGAGGCAGAGAATTCCACAGATTCACAACTCTCTGACTAAAAAAGTTTTTCCTCATCTCTGTTCTAAATGGCCTACCCCTTATTCTTAAACTGTGGCCCCTGGTTCTGGACTCCCCCAACATTGGGAACATGTTTCCTGCCTCTAACATGTCCAACCCCTTAATAATCTTATACGTTTCGATAAGATCCCCTCTCATCCTTCTAAATTCCAGTGTATACAAACCTAGTCGCTCTAGTCTTTCAACATATGACAGTCGCGCCATTCCGGGACTGTCAATACAATACAATACAATATATCTTTATTGTCATTGTACAGGGGTACAACGAGATTGGGAATACGCCTCCCATGCGATACAATAATTTAATTAGCTAGTCAGTATTAATTTAAACAACAACAACCCAACAAAACAAATGGTAACAGTTTTAAGACAGAATAAAGTGCAAGTAAATCTGTGCCGGATCACTGTGCGTTTTGACCATCCGGCTCAGTGTTTTGACCATCCGGTTCATAGCAGCTATGGCCCTGGGGATGAAGCTGTTCCTGAGTCTGGAGGTGCGGGCGTAGAAGGCCTTGTATCGTCTGCCCGATGGAAGGAGTTCGAACAGACTGTTGCAGGGGCGTGAAGAGTCTTTGTGGATGCTGGTGGCTTTTCTGAGGCATCGTGTGTTGTAGATGCCCTCCAAGGCTGGTAGCTGTGTTCCGATGGTCCTCTGAGCTCTATGGACTATAAAAACAAGCCAGGCCTTGGCTGATCTGTCTGAAGCTGATATAAATAGGTGAATGAGAAGGGAAGGAGAGACAAACACGGCAGAACTGTGAGATGTGTTGCAAATGCTCGAACTCTGAAATTAAACAGAGTGCATTTAAAGCTACTGCATGTATTTTTGATTTTTGGACTCTGGGATTTCCTTGATTTTTACCTGTCCCAATATTTTTTCAGCCCACAACAGACCACAACAGCGCAAATTGGTCCCCCTCTACATCGGTGATCTAGGGTGGAGGGTAATATAAGAAAATAACTTCAGATGCTGGTACAAATCGAAGGTATTTATTCACAAAATGCTGGAGTAACTCAGCAGGTCAGGCAGCATCTCGGGAGAGAAGGAATGGGTGACGTTTCGGGTCGAGACCCTTCTTCAGACTGTGAAGGGTACTGCACTGAGGAGTCCCTTCTAACCAGTTTCTCTCGTGGATCACAGACTCGCCAGTCGCCTGCCACTTTTGTGGGCTGGAAGAGTGTGTTCCACGTATACATGGATTGTGTGAGGTTGCAGCCCCTGTTCCAATATCTAAAGAGGCTCCTCCTTGCCACACCCACCATCCTCATCTTTGGACACCCTGTGCGTAGGGGAGAGGGTAGGGCCGAAGGTCCTGGTTGGGTTGCACCTGGGCCTGGCCAAGCTGGGGGGGGGGGGCTTCACCGCAGGAAGCAGCTGGGGGGCGGGGCATTACCGCAGGAAGCAGCGGCTGGGGGCGGGGTTTCGCCGCAGGAAGCATCTGGGGGCGGGGTTTCATCGCCGGAAGCAGCGGGTGGGGGCGGGGCTTCGCCGCTAGGCCCTTCAACCTGAGCCAGGAGCTCACATTCACGCGCCTCGTTAATATTGATGAGCCAAGATGGCGGCGGCGGGTAGCGGGTGGGGCCCTGGTCTGGGGTCGGGCGGCCGGGGTCCAGAGCCGGGTCTAGGCCCCGAGCACCAGGCTCGCCGGCAGCGGCTGCTCCGCGCCCTAGGCCCGTACGAGCCGCTGCTCACCTTCTGCCAGAGCGTGCTGGTGTGGGAGCGGCCACTGCACAGCCTGTTGCTGCACCTGGCCGCCAACCTCGGCTTCTGGTCAGTAGCAAGCCCGGGGGGTGGAGGGGGATCGGGCCCGGGGGAGGGATCAGGCCCGGGGGAGGGGTGAGGGATCGGGCCCGGGGGAGGGGGGAGGGATCGGGCACGGGGGAGGGGGGAGGGATCGGGCTCGGGGGAGGGGGGAGGGATCGGGCCCGGGGGAGGGGGGAGGGATCGGGCCCGGGGGAGGGGGGAGGGATCGGGCACGGGGGAGGGGGGAGGGATCGGGCCCGGGGGACGGGGGAGGGATCGGGCTCGGGGCACGGGGGAGGGATCGGGCCCGGGGGAGGGGGGAGGGATCGGGCCCGGGGGACGGGGGAGGGATCGGGCCCGGGGGAGGGGGGAGGGATCGGGCCCGGGGGAGGGGTGAGGGATCGGGCTCGGGGCACGGGGGAGGGATCGGGCCCGGGGCACGGGGGAGGGATCGGGCCCGGGGGAGGGGGGAGGGATCGGGCACGGGGGAGGGGGGAGGGATCGGGCACGGGGGAGGGGGGAGGGATCGGGCCCGGGGGACGGGGGAGGGATCGGGCCCGGGGGAGGGGGGAGGGATCGGGCCCGGGGGAGGGGTGAGGGATCGGGCTCGGGGCACGGGGGAGGGATCGGGCCCGGGGCACGGGGGAGGGATCGGGCCCGGGGGAGGGGGGAGGGATCGGGCACGGGGGAGGGGGGAGGGATCGGGCCCGGGGGACGGGGGAGGGATCGGGCCCGGGGGAGGGATCGGGCACGGGGGTGGGATCGGGGGAGGGGGGGTGGGATCGGGCCCGAGGGAGGGGGGTGGGATCGGGCACGGATCGGGGGAGGGTAGGATCGGGGAGGAGGGGGGATCGGGCACGGGGGGAGGGATCGGGCACGGGGGAGGGTGGGATCGGAGAGGAGGGGGTGGTGTGGGGAGCGGGAGGGGGCACATTTTGCTTCGTTTATTTTCAACTAACCACTATATGTGCCCGTGATCTGACTGGAGGATGCACGACACCAAGTGTAAATCCATACCAAAAGCCCCGTACATTAGAGAGTTAGGAAAACAGAGGGGTATGGGTCTCTCCATAGGAGGCCAGGAGAGGCAGGGTCTACACCCATGGTCTCCCTGTCTTAGTCAGCCCACTCACCCGCACCCAGCACCTTGGCTGAACTGAGACCACATCGATCCCTAACCCCTCCGTTCCCACCACCTGGAGCCTCCCTCTATGGCGTGGACACCTGCCTTCCATCTCCCACTTCCCAGATCCTCCACAGATACTCTGATTCCCACATTTGGTTCTGTCATCTCCTGGAATGCCTGGGCAGTTCCTGTGCAGTTGGTTCCAGTGATAAGACTGTTTAACGCTATCCACTAGATGGTTATTCAGAGATGTTAAGGGATTGGTATTCAGCTCTTGGTTGGTAATGTGATTATTTCGTATCTCATGGCAGGTTTCTTGCACTGACGTCGTTGAGACTGGTATGCCTTGCTGCATTTGGTCTGATTATTATCGTGTGTCTGGACACTTGTAAGAGCAGAATCTGGCCTGGGTTCAAAGGTAGGAACCCGCTATTCAGTCCAATGAAACTAACTTTTATGAGGAAATGTTGTCAATAATCAGCAAGTCAGATGTTAGTAAATCACCCGATTCAGAATAGTTCCCAGTTTGATAATGGTAGCATGTTCAGCAATAGAGTTATTGTGACAAATCTTTCTTATTGCAATAGACAGACAATAGACAATAGGTGCAGGAGTAGGCCATTCGGCCCTTCGAGCCAGCACCACCATTCAATGTGATCATGGCTGATCATTCTCAATCAGTACCCCGTTCCTGCCTTCTCCCCATACCCCCTGACTCCGCTATCCTTAAGAGCTCTATCTAGCTCTCTCTTGAATGCATTCAGAGACTTGGCCTCCACTGCCTTCTGAGGCAGTGAATTCCACAGATTTACAACTCTCTGACGGAAAAAGTTTTTCCTCATCTCCCTTCTAAATGGCCTACCCCTTATTCTTAAACTGTGGCCCCTGGTTCTGGACTCCCCCAACATTGGGAACATGTTTCCTGCCTCTAACGTGTCCAACCCCTTAATAATCTTAAATGTTTCGATAAGATCCCCTCTCATCCTTCTAAATTCCACTGTATACATGCCTAGGCGCTCCAGTCTTTCAACATACAACAGTCCCGCCATTCCGGGAATTGCAACACAAGGAAGCCATTAAGTCCCTGGTATCCAAACCAGTTGGTAGAAGGACAAACCTAGCAGTTCCGTTTCTTATTTGCCTGTAATTCTTCAATTTGTCCTCTCTGTCTCATACCTACCAATGTTGCTTTGAGTAATTAGCCAATTGGAGTAGTAGTTATATAGAATGGAAACAGCCCCATGGACTCAACTCATCGACGCCAACCAATTTGCATAGCCAAGATCGTACTACTTGCCTGTGCCTGGCTCAAACCCTCCCAAATGTTCCACAGCTTATTCTATATATGCACCACCATTTGGGTGGAAAAAGTTGTCCTTTGGATCTCTTTTAAATCTTTTCCCTCTCACTTTAAATCATTGCCTTTAAATTTTAGAATCTCCTATCCTCGGGGAAATAGCTGGCTCTACACCTTACCTATAAACCACTAAGGTCACCGCTCAGACTCCTGTACTTCAAGGAAAAAAGACCCTACCTGTCTGACCTCCCATTATAATTCAAACCTTGTAGACCAGGCAACTGCCTCCATTCCCTTCTGCATTCTTTTTTATTTAATCCTTCCTATAGTGGGCAACCAGAAATGTACATTCCAAATATAGTCTAACCAATGTATTATACAACTATAACATCACAACTCCTGTACTCTACCTTGACTGATGAAGACAAGAATGCCAAATGTCGCTTCACCATCCTGCACACCTAGGTCATCACTTTCATGGAACTGTTTACCCGTACCCCTAGGTCTCTGTTCTACAACACTCCCCAAGGCCCTACAATTTTCAATGCAAGTCCTGCCCTAGTTTGACTTACTAAAAAGCCACACCTGGCATTTATTGGAATTAAACACCAGTTGATCAAGATCCTGTTTTAATCATAGATAACACCTTCACTGTCCACTATACTGTCACTGTCATTCGCAAACTTACCGTGCTACCTACATTAGCATCTAAATCGTTAATGTAAATAATGAACATCGGTGGATCCAGTCTGGAAAACAAGCCTCCATCACCAACCTCCTTAAAACCAATTTTGTAACTAATTTGGTTATAAGTGATAGAAGAATTAGGCCATTCGGCTCATCAAGTCTACCCTGCCATTCAATTATGGGTGATCTGTTTCTCTCCTAATCCCATTCTCCAGTCTTCTCCTTATAAACCTTGACTCCTGTACTAATAATTTGCTGCCATGCCCTGGATTCCATGCAATCTAACCTTCTAGACTAGCCTATCTTGCGGTACCTTGTCAAAGCCTTGCTAATGTCCATGTAGACAATGTGTACCACACTGCCTCAACAATCTTCTTGGTTTCCTCTTTCAAAAGATTTCAATCAAATTGGTGAGACATGATTTCCCACACACACACAACCATACTGACTATCCCTGAAGAAGGGTCTGAAGAAAGGTCTCGACCCGAAACGTCACCCATTCCTTCTCTCCAGAGATGTTGCCTGACCTGCTGAGTTACTCCAGCATTTTGTGATACCTTCGATTTGTACCAGCATCTGCAGTTATTTTCCTACATCCCTAATCAGTACTTGTCCCTCAAAATGCATGTAGAACCTGTCCCTTAGAATCCCTTCCCAAAAAAGTTTTTTTTATCACTACCAATATAAGGCTCATCAGGCTATCCCTTGGAGTCTTTTTTAAAAAGAGGCCCAACATTAGCCACAACCATTCTTCTGCCATGTCGCTCACCTACACAAAGGTATAATTAATCTACCAGCTTTGGGATAATTGCGCAAATAGTTTGCAGAGGGCTGACAGTTGTTAACGTGATGCTTATTGTGGACATGAAATGAAAGTAAACATGTCATGAAGGCACTCTATACAAAGCACTGAATTGGCCTCACTGTGCGATATTGTATATAGTCATACCACAAGATGCTTGTTGCCGTTATTGTGATCATGAAACTGCTAGGTTGTACAACCACTCTGGTTGGAGGGAGGGAAATCTTGCTTTACGTGGTCTGTCTTCTGATTCCAAAACCATGTATACACCTACAGAAGCCGTGTGTACTTTGGATAGGGCATCTGAGCAGTGGATGCATGGCTCCTATTCTCATTTGGAGGTGGCTAAAGAGACCATGCCCTCTGCCACAAGAAACCCAGGCGATCTTGGATCCAGTGGGTGTTTTTTTTGTTTAGTTTCTCCTCAATGCTTACCGCATACCAGCTGATTCTCACTGGTGACATGCTATGCTACCTTTTCCTTTTCTTCCTTCCTCGTCTTTGTTATCCAAGAAGTTCTGGCTTCTGTCCCCATGCTTTCCTCCCCTTGTGCATGCAGTCTGTACCCAAACATTTCTTTAAAAGCCACCCATTGTCCTGTTGCAGGTTTATCTACCCATGTTCACTTTCACTTTTATGCAGCTGAATAACTTGTCATCCTTTTCTGGTTGCTAATAAGATGAGAGAAAAAAAAGTGAGTGGATTTTAATTGTTGTGTGGATATTGGGAAATCATTAAGTATATTTGCTTGTATTCTAGAAGGTAAAGTTCTACTTGATTCCCATGTCCAACAGGTTTATTGACATATGGGCTGGCTAGTAACAATAATGGGCATTGCAGATCGGGAAATTAGTATAGATATACAATATAACAATATAAACCAGTCTGAAGAAGGGTCTCGACTCGAAATGTCACCCATTCCTTCCCTCCAGAGATGCTGCCTGTCCTGCTGAGTTATTCCAACATTTTGTGTCTCCAATATTAGGCATGTTGAACCACAAGCTGTTTTATGAAAACCTTTACTTTCAAGGGCAGCTTTGTTTTACATTCTATTCAATCTCTTAATTCATTCAAGAATGCTCTGGTTGATGTGGCTCAGTTCAGTTGGAAAACTAGCTATTTTCAGCATTAGTGAATTAATAATCTTTTTTTTTTCAGTGGCACAAATGGAGGACAATGATGCTGAGAGGTATTGAAATCACTTTCTTGCATATTTTTCTAGGTTTAACCAGGTGCTTAAACCGCGATCTCTATTGAATGAATAATTATTTGTATGGGTTGAGTTTTGAATCCATGGTTGGGCATATTGGTATTTTCTGCAGGTAGTTTGAACATTATGGAACAAAATGCACGAGGTTAATAGAATGAAAAGCGTCCCTCCCTACCGTAACAATTGTGATTCTTACCGCATCTGATCTCCTCATTGAACCGATCTTTCAGCTTTGCTGCTTTTCAGTCAACTGGCAGTCTGTTTTTAAGAGTTGCAGATCCCACTGCACTTTGAATGAATTGTACCCTGACCACCGCCTCTGGCCTGACTGATTTTTAGTTTTTGCCAGTTTGTTTTGATAGAAAAGGAAATCATTTAAGTACCTAAACTATTAAATTATCTTTATGCATTTCATTCAGATTGCATCTTAATCTTTAACAATCCTTGTTTGTACAGCCTGCCATAATCTAACTCTCTTTTATCATAGTAATTAATCTAATTGCATCTCTGCCTAAACCCAATCCATTCTTCCAAACGTGGGTTGCCTAGAATAGCTGGCGGTGCTGCCAGAACTCTGAGCTCTGAAGTCCAGCTCTACTTCACCACCACCTCCTCCCATCCCAGCCAAGCTTAAGGCCAACATTTGAACTGTATATTTGTGATTGGAAATGTGGCCAGTGTTGTACCATTGGAAGTGGTGCGGCAATCCTTGTGTTCGTTAACAATATAAAAATGTAATAAATATGATTAGTAATTTTGCTGATGGCAGAGCAATAGGTGGTGTCAATAATGAGGAAGATAGTCTGAGGTTACAGTATGATGAGGATGAGTAGCGGGGTGTGCCCTACCTGGATGCGCACCTATTTCTCGCACTATCCTGCTCCCCTTTTTCCCTTTCCCCCACCACTTCCATCTACATCCTATCCCTTTCTCTGGCCTTGCATTTCACAACTCATCTATCTTTCTGTCATTTGCAATTTGGGTTACTCATTCCGATCTTCAAAGTAATTCATAAGGATTTTAAATAACTGAGCTGCAAAAGGGATCCCCTTCCAACTAGTTTTCAGCATCCATCCATCCAACCAACCTAATTGCTGCAGCTCTTGTTTCACAGGCCTGCAATATTTGGGTGCTCTGTCTCTTATCTTTGCTGTGTGTGCAATTCTTTGACATGGATAGAGAATTGGTTGACAGACAGGAAGCAAAGAGAAGGAATAAATGGGTCCTTTTCAGAATGGCAGGCAGTGGAGAGTGGAGTGCCGCAAGGTTCGGTGCTGGGGCTGCAACTATTTACAATATATATTAATGATTAGGATGATGGAATTAGAAACAACACTAGCAAGTTTGCGGATGACACAAAGCTGGGTGGCTGTGGTGAACGGCGGAGGATGTTAGGAGGTTGCAGGGTGACTTGGACAGGTTGAGTGAGTGGGCAGATGCATGGCAGATGCAGTATAATATAGATAAATGTGAGGTTATCCACTTTGGCGGCAAAAATAAGGAGGCAGATTATTATCTCAATGGTGTCAGATTAGGTAAAGGGGAAGTGCAACGACACGTTGGTGTCCTTGTACACCAGTCATTGAAAGTATGTCTGCAGGTACAGCAGGCAGTGAAGAAAGCTAATGGCTTGTTGGCTGTCATAACGAGAGGATTTGAGTACAGGAGTAAAGAAGTCCTGCAGTTGTATAGGGCCCTGGTGAGACCACATCTGGAGTATTGTATGCAGTTTTGGTCTCCTAATTTGAGGAAGGAAGTCCTTACTATTGAGGCAGTGCAGCGTCGGTTCACAAGGTTAATCCTTGGGATGGATGGTCATATGAGGAAAGATTGGAAAGACTGGGCTTGTATTCACTGGAGTTTAGAAGGATGAGAGGGGATCTTTTAGAGACGTATAAAATTATAAATGGACTAGACAAGCTAGATGCAGGAAAAATGTTCCGAATGTTGGGGGAGTCCAGAACCAGGGGACACAGTCTAAGAATAAAGGGGAGGCCATTTACAACTGAAGTGAGAAGAATTTTTTTACCCAGAGTTGTGAAGTTGCGGAATTCTCTGCCACAGAAGGCAGTGGAGGCCAATTCACTGGATGAATTTTAAAGAGTTAGATAAAGCTCTAGGGGCTATTGGAATTAAGGGATATGGGGAGAAGGCAGGCACAGGTTACTGATTGTAGATGATCAGCCATGATCACAATGAATGGCGGTGCTGGCTCGAAGGGCCAAATGGCCTCCTCCTACACCTATTTCTATGTTTCTATGTGTGTGGCTGTGCTTCACTATAATTCTCAGAGCAATGTATCTATGTTTGTGCCATGAATATGTAGTGAGCTCACTCCATGACCAGTTAATGGCTAGGACATTGTGGGAATACAGAAAGTTCACCTCCTGGGAAAAAAATGATGTAATCAAAAGTCTGAATTTGTCATATTGCAGACATTCAAAACCAAATTTAAACTCTGTTCGAGATTTTTGCTATTCCCATCATCAGATTTTCTAAGTGGTTATTTGTTTTAAATTGGACTTTAATGCATTCCCTCGTCTGTATTCTTGTGTAGCTGGGGCCTTGTTCACCCGAAACTAGTCAGTGTTCCTGAACTGTGTCACAGAATGGCAGAGCTCTGTGTCAGCGCAGAGAAATTCCTGAAGAGTTTGCATCTGTTTAAAAAGCAGAATCCTGGTAAGGTAAGAACATTATTACATTCTTACACGTTTCAGATTTCAATAGTTTGAGCTTTCTGAAGTTTTCCATAATTTGTGTACATTTTTATTAAAATGTATTCTTTATTTGAAATATTAGTCCTTTTGCCTTTCTGTAGATTTGTAAATTTCAAGATTCACGATGGGTTTATTGTCACATGTACCATAAGGTACAGTGAAATTCAAGTTACCATACGGCCACACCAAGTGAAAAGCAGTAAGATACACAACCACATAAAATAAAATTTAACATAAACATCCACCACAGCGGCTCCCCACATTCCTCACTGTGATGGACGGCAATAAAGTCCAATCTCTCCCTCTTCTCCGCAGTCGGGGCTGTTGAACACTAAAACATACTTTTAACACATATTTAAAATCATAAAACAGAAAAAAAGACAGCCAGATCGTTGGCTAGAAAGCCATCGTCGGCACCCCCTGGTTTCCATTAAGTTTTGATATCAGCTGAATTAAAATAAAAGTTATTTGGGAAAATGTATTAAAGAAGGGTGAAGCTGTGAAATACTCCTTAATAGATCCTATCTAAAGTGATTGGGGAGATACTTTAATTCATTCAGCTGCTTTAAAAAATGATAGAGTGTACTCTGAATGATAGCGTGTACTCTGAATGATAGCGTGTACTTCCTGCTCTCTCCACTTATCACTGCAACAATAAACTCCTCCCTGTCCACTGGCATCGTCCCGCCATCCCTCAAAATCGCTGCTGTCACCCCCATTCTGAAAAAACCTGGTCTCAACCCTGACACCCCAAACAACTTCAGACCAATCTCCAACCTACCCTTTCTGTCCAAAGTTTTGGAACGTGCTGTAGCTTCTCAACTCAAATACCACCTCTCTACCAATAACATGTATGAAACTTTCCAATCCGGATTCCGCTCCAACCACAGTACTGAAACTGCGCTCCTCAAAATCACAAACGACCTTTTCCTCTCCTCTGACGCTGGCAACCTCAACATCCTCATCCTACTTGACCTCAGCGCCGCCTTTGACACCATAAATCACTCCATTCTCCTCACCCGACTTGAAACCTCCTTTAACATCACCGGCACAGCCCTATCCTGGTTCAAATCTTACCTCTCTGACAGGCACCAGTTCATCTCCATTAACAACTGTAAATCCCCCACCGCTCCCCTCCCCCAAGGTGTCCCCCAAGGCTCAGTCCTTGGCCCCCTCCTCTTCATCCTCTACCTGTTCCCCCTTGGTCAATTAATCCGCCGTCATGGTCTCAACTTCCACTGCTTCGCCGATGATATCCAGCTCCTCATCTCCACCAAGTCAATCTCCACCACCACACACTCTACACTGACAAACTGCATCACTGAAATAAAATCTTGGCTTCAATCAAATTTCCTCAAACTCAACTGCAACAAATCTGAAATCATCATCATTGGTCCAAAAACGCTCACCAAGTCCACCCAAAACTTCATCCTCAATATTGATGGTCTCCCAATATCCACCTCCCCTCACATCCGGAATCTTGGAATCATCTTTGATCAAACCCCCTCCTTCGACAAACACATCACAAAGACAGCCTTCTTCCACCTCAAAAACATTGTCCGTCTCCGTCCATCCCTCTCCTCCACAGCTGCAGAAACCCTCATCCACGCCTTCATCACCTCCCGTCTGGACTACTGCAACAGCCTCCTCTATGGCTCACCCTCAAAAATCATCAGTAAACTTCAATACATTCAAAACTCCGCTGCCCGTCTACTCACCCACTCCCCGATCCGTGACCATATCACCCCCGTCCTTTACAAACTCCACTGGCTCCCCATCCCCCAGAGAATCCAGTACAAAATCCTCCTCATGACCTACAAAGCCCTCCATAACCTGGCCCCATCCTACCTGACTGACCTCCTCCACAGGCACACTCCCACCTGCACCCTCCGCTCTGCTGCTGCCAATCTCCTGTCCCCCCCCCATCCGGACCAAACTCAGATCCTGGGGGGGACAGGGCTTTCTCCATCGCTGCTCCCACCCTATGGAACTCACTACCCCAAACCGTCAGAGACTCCTCCTCACTCACCACATTCAAAACATCACTGAAGTCTCACCTGTTCAGCACTGCCTTCAACCACTGACCGTCACCTCACCTTCTGTCTCCTTTTACTGTTCGTTTACTTATTTATCTATTTATTCACTTCTCTATGTTCTAGTAATCCCTGTAAAGCGTCTTTGAGTGTTTGAAAAGCGCTATATAAATGTAATGCATTATTATTATTATTACTCTGAATGATAGCGTGTACTCTGAATGACAGCGTGTACTCTGAATGACAGCGTGTACTCTGAATGATAGCGTGTACTCTAGATTTGGAGGAATATGGACCAAGTGCAGGCACGTGGGACTAGCTTGATTAGGCGGGGACGAGTTTGGTTGAAGAACTAGTTTCCTTGCTGTGTAGCTCCACAACCATATGAATTAGAAAAAATCAATTCATAATGCTTACCTCTCCAGGAAGGTAAAAATTAACAAGTTCCAAATTTAATATACATTTGTTCAAATAGTCAATTGCCAGCCATGTAACATATCAGTGTGAACTGTGAGGAAGATGCTATGCGGTTGCAGGGTGACTTGGACAGGTTGTGTGAGTGGGCGGATGCATGACAGATGCAGTTTAATGTGGATAAGTGTGAGGTTATCCACTTTGGTGGTAAGAATAGGAAGGCAGGGTATTATCTGAATGGTGTCAAGTTAGGAAAAGGGGATGTACAACAAGATCTGGGTGTCCTAGTGCATCAGTCACTGAAAGGAAGCATGCAGGTACAGCAGGCAGTGAAGAAAGCAAATAGAATGTTGGCCTTCATAACAAGAGGAGTTGAGTATAGGAGCAAAGAGGTCCTTCTGCAGTTGTACAGGGCCCTAGTGAGACCGCACCTGGAGTACTGTGTGCAGTTTTGGTCTCCAAATTTGAGGAAGGATGTTCTTGCTATTGAGGGCGTGCAGCGTAGGTTTACTAGGTTAATTCCCGGAATGGCGGGACTGTCGTATGTTGAAAGACTGGATCGACTAGGCTTGTAAACACTGGAATTTAGAAGGATGAGAGGAGATCTTATCGAAGCGTATAAGATTATTAAGGGGTTGGACACATTAGAGGCAGGAAACATGTTCCCAATGTTGGGGGAGTCCAGAACCAGGGGCCACAGTTTAAGAATAAGGGGTAGGCCATTTAGAACTGAGATGAGGAAAACTTTTTCAGTCAGAGAGTTGTAAATCTGTGGAATTCTCTGCCTCAGAAGGCAGTGGAGGCCAATTCTCTGAATGCATTCAAGAGAGAGCTAGATAGAGCTCTTAAGGATAGCGGAGTCAGGGGGTATGGGGAGAAGGCAGGAACGGGGTACTGATTGAGAATGATCAGCCATGATCACATTGAATGGCGGTGCTGGCTCGAAGGGCCGAATGGCTTCCTCCTGCACCTATTGTCTATTGTCTATCACAAGATCTTCCCTAGTGAAGGTAGCTGGAGAATAGATGAAATTCAGTCCTGATAGAGGGGGTTCAAAGGGAACTAATTACTTGCAGGAAGATGAGGAGAAACATTGGATGGAGGAGTGAGGTGCAGAGCAGAAATGTGAGATCTATGGATGACGGCCTCATCAAACAAATATCTTTGCTTTAGAAGGTGGTTCCAGGAGTTTTTCATTTTCAGTTTATACAAGAATCAGTGAAGAATGACAAGGAATTCTCCCTGTCTGAGATAGTGTGTAAGATTTGAATTGACTAGGATTGTTTTGTTTAGTTTTGTCTTTTAGTTTGTGCCGTGTTCACATTCCCGGCTGTGATTGGGCGCTACATCCCTGGTGTTCTCCTGGGCTACATCAGCTGTAAGTGCTGCCTTTGTTCATTGGATTTAGTCTAGATAAGTTGTCTGAAATAAAGTAATGCTTTTGGCTGCTTTAAAATTCATCTTCCACTTTTCATCAGGTAAAGATTTGTAAGGAAGTACTGATTGGAACTGGTTAAGAAATTAATTTGTTCCATTTTGGTCCAAATGACAATAAACCACTCTTGACTTTTGATTAGCTATTAATATTATTCTATCATTGAGTTATATAGCGCAGAAATAGGCCCTTAGCCTACTTCTTAAATGCCGACCAAAGTGCCTCCCTGCGCCAGGCCCCTTAGCCCAGCTTTTGGCTCATATCCCTCTCAAGCTGGTCAGAGATAGAAGCTCGACAGCTGTGGCAGAGCTTGCATACCATCACCTCCTATCCTGCCCTATCCTGCAATGCGAGATCTGCTCATGTAAATGGCAATAATGCATCACCTGGATGAGCGGAACACCTTTTATGCATGTTTTTAAAGGGAGTACAATAGTACACTACATAAGCCCCACAGGTCCTGATAACCCTATAGATATAATTACAAAGAAGGCGCATCAGTGCTACATTCTTAGAAATTTAAAGAGGTCGGTATGTCTCCCAACTACACTAACAAACTTGTAAAGTTGTACTGTAGAAAGAATCCCAACTGTTGCATTTTGACCTGGTACGGCAATTCCATCACACAGGAATGTAAGGCTGCAGAACATGGTGGACTCCGCCCGGTCCATCGTGGCCACAGCCCTCCCCTCCATTGAAAGCATCCATGAGGCATTGCCTTAAGAAGGTGGCAGCTAGATTTTCATTGTACTTGTACCTGTACCTCACCACAAGATTCAATGGGCCTTTAAAAAAAATTGTAACATGATGATCCAAATATACTTTACATTGTTTTCTCTGATTTTATGAATTTGGGGAAGACCACATCATGAGCACTGGATTCTGTGCACTATCTAAAAAGGTTATAATGTCATGAAAAACAAAAATGTGTAATAATTTTATTTATTCTTTTTCAGATACTATAATGTTTACATTGTGTGTAGAGCTGAGACACCTCTGAGCAAGGCTTCTCTGCATTCCCACTTATTTATTCACTAATCTTTTCCTTTCCCACAGTGATCAGCTCACTGCTCTGTCCTTTGGTTGTTTATCACCAACTGTGGAGAAAGGTTTATGCCAGAATTGAGCCCTTGCTTAAGCGTCTGGATTTCAGTGTGAAGGGATACGTGTTGACAAAACAGCGCGGACGACTGAGTGAGTAACAAGATGAATGCTAATAATTTGAAAATTAACATGAAACTGCTCCTTCCCAGTACCCGTAGAGATCCTTAACATTGCTATTTATTTCTGTCCTGTCTATCCTGTCAGCTCCTCCTGGCCTGCATGGTTGATTCCTTGTTTTGACATTTACGCTGGTTCTATACACCCATACAAGAAAAACATCAACTCTGCATCTATCCTGTCAATCCTATTGTGAAATGTGTATGTTTTAATGAAATTGCCTTGAAGGAAAGGCCCAGTCTGGCAAACCTTCAGTCTTGGGACTAAATCTGGTGAACCTTGGCTGGACTCGCCCAACCTTGGCTGATTGGGTGAAGAAGGGTCTCGACCCGAAACGTCACCCATTCCTTCTCTCCCGAGATGCTGCCTGACCTGCTGAGTTACTCCAGCATTTTGTGAATAAATACCTTCGATTTGTACCAGCATCTGCAGTTATTTTCTTATACAACCTTGGCTGGACTTGCCTATACTTAGGCATGAAGACCAGACCTCCATCCAATATCCCAGATGTGGTCTTACCAAAATCCTATTTGGCCCACCAAGTCCAGACTGAGCATCGATTAACTGTTTGCGCTAGGTCTGTTATCCCACTTTCTCTTCCACTTTCCATATTTCAATGGTACTATATTAGAAACATAGAAAGTAGGTGCAGGAGTAAGCCATTTGGCCCTTCGATCATGGCTGATCATCCCTAATCAGTACCTCGTTTCTGCTTTCTCTCCATAATCCCTTGATTCCGTTAGCCCTAAGAGCTATATCTAACTCTCTTGAATTTGTCGTGTCATATGAACCTAGATATAGTGAAATTATTTTTGCATACAAGTCAGTAAAATCTTACTCTACATAAGCACAATCATACCCAACTACAAGGGTGCAAGAATAGATTATTACGCTGAGGCAGTGCACATGAGCCGCCACATTTTTGGCACTCATTGGGGCAATATACAGCAAACAATTAACCTACAAATCAGCCAGATCTTTGAAATTTGGAAGGAAACTGGAACTCCCAGAGGAAACCCACACAATTACACGGAGAACAAGCAAACGCCACACAGGCAACACCAGAGGTCAGAATCGAACACGGGTCTCTGGCACTGAGAAGCAGTATGCTACCAGCAATGCCACTGTGCCTCCCACTATGCTCCTCAAGCTTAAGTTTGGCCTCATTGTGCTCCATAGGCACAAAGATCAGAGTGGGCTGGTGAATAAAATAGCCGACAACTGGAAGCTTGGTAATTCCTGCAGACAATACAGGTACCCTGCAAAGCAGTCAATGTGCCACATTGTGATCAATAAACACAGTGGACTTGATTGGAAATGCCAAGTGAAATACTGCCTTACTTGGGAAGGGTTTGGGACCCTGGCAGGAGGGAAATGAAGTGAAACGGCTGGTGTATTCCCAATTGTCATATGAAAGGAAGGAGTAAGTGGGATGGAGGAGTACACCAGCGTATTGCAAAGGATGGATCCTTTCAAAGGCTGAAAGTGGGTTGGAATATGTTTGCTGAAGTCTCATTGAGTTAGACATAGAACAGAAAATAGGTGCAGGAGTGCCAGCACCGCCATTCAATACGATCATGGCTGATCATCCAGAATCAGTACCCCGTTCCTGATTTCTCCCCATATCCCTTGATTCCGTTAGCTCTAAGAGCTAAATCTAACTCTCTCTTGAATACATACAGTGAATTAGCCTCCACTGCCTTCTGTGGCAGAATTCCACATATTCACAACTCTGGCTGAAAACATTTCTCATCTCAGTCCCAAATGGCTTAGCACTTATTCTTAAACTGACCCCTGGTTCTGGACTCCCCCACCATCGGGAACATTTTTCCTGCATCTAGCCTGTCCAATCCCTTAATCATTTTATATGTTTCTATAAGATCCCCTCTCATCCTTCTAAATTCCAGTGAATACAAGCCTAGTCGCTCCATTCTTTCTTCATATGACAGTCCCCCAATCCCGGGAATTAACCAGC
Organism: Rhinoraja longicauda; assembly: GCF_053455715.1. Taxonomy (NCBI): domain Eukaryota; kingdom Metazoa; phylum Chordata; class Chondrichthyes; order Rajiformes; family Arhynchobatidae; genus Rhinoraja; species Rhinoraja longicauda. Next base: position 147,893 of record NC_135981.1, on the reverse strand, counting down.
TGAACCTACGCTGCACTCCTTCAATAGCAAGAATGTCCTTTCTCAAACTAGGAAACCAAAACTGCACACAATACTCCAGGTGCGGTCTCACCGGGGCCCTGTACAACTGCAGTAGGGCCTCCTTGTCCCTAGACTCAAATCCTCTCAATGAAGGCCAACATGCCATTAGCTTTCGCACTGCCTGCTGTACCTGCATGCTTACTTTATGTGACTGATGTACAAGGATACCCGGGTCTCATTGAACCTCCCCTTTTCATAATCTGACGCCATTCAGATAAAAATCTGCCTTTCTTTTCTTGCCACTAAAGTGGATAACCTTACATGTATCCACATTATACTGTATCTGCCATGCATCTGCCCACTCACCCAACCTATCCAAGTCACCCTGCAGCCTCATAGCATCCTCCTCGCAGCTCACACTTCCACCCAGCTTTGTGTCATCCGCAAACTTAGAGATGTTACATTTAATTCCTTTGTCTAAATTGCAAATATGTATTATAAATAACTGGGGTCCCAGCACTGAGCCTTGCGGCACCCCACTAGTCACTGCCTGCCATTTTGAAAAGGTCTCGTTAATTCCTGCTCTTTGCTTCCTGTCTGCCAACCAGTTCTCGATCCTTGTCAATACCCTACCTACAATAGCATGTGCTCTAATTTTGCACACTAATCTCTTGTGTGGGACCTTGACAAAGGCTTATTGAAAGTCCAGATGCATCACATCCACTGTATCACCCTTATCAATTCTACTTGTTACATCTTCCTAAAAATCCTTTTATTACACTTCTCTCATCGGATCTTTCTTACTAATCTATTTTATTTATCTCTTCTTGCATTGCGCATTTATTCTTCATTCTTGTCTTCTCAATTTTCAATCTAATTGAGGAAATTGCCTATTGATCCTATTATTAATAGCTTCCTAGATGACTCAAAATTGGCTCAACCTTCCATATGCTTTGGGTAGACAATATTTCAAGGACAAGGTGAGCACCTCCACAAATTCCAGGCATTGCCTGAAGGCAGCAGCTGCTCGCCACACGCTACATTTATTTCTATCTTTGGTTTGTTTCAGTGCGTGGCCAAGCAACTGCTGTCCGAGCTGCAGATGACGGAAGTGACAGTGAAGCTGAACTGGCTGCATTCTGCCCTAAGGTAGTGTTTTCTGATCCCTCTGCTGTATATTCATGTCTCCTCATGCCACAAACAAAGCTGTCAAGGTTCAATTATTCTGCAGAGGATACTTGTCATTCTGTTAATGCATCCAAAATAAATGCTGTTCTCTGCTGGTTGCACAATGAATGTGTAAACTAATCACTCATTGCTCTCAGTGTAACAGGTTCTAAATACTGAAACTATTTTCTTGGTGTGTTTACTGTATTGAACTAAATGATAGTGCAAATCTTAACTTTGTTTCTTGCTCAATGAAGCTCGATGATTCTATGTTCGCGAAGGAACTGGAAATTTCTGATGTTGAGCATTCTGATGCAGAGGTATCGTACACAGAGAATGGAACCTTCAACTTGTCCCGGGGACAGACCCCAAATACAGATGGTTCTGAAGGTAAGTTCTAGAGTTTTAAAGAAGATAGTACTTAATCTTTCTAATACAACTATTAGAAATTATATTTGCAGTAGAATTGTTTACATTAGTTGAACTGTGAATCAAATTGAGTCAGGATTGACCCAATGTCGTAGGCACCGTGATGGCATGCCATGCATCAAATAATCTGACTTGGACAGGTTGTGTGAGTGGGCGGATGCATGGCAGATGCAGTTTAATGTAGATAAGTGTGAGGTTATCCACTTTGGTGGTAAGAATAGAAAGGCAGATTATTATCTGAATGGTGTCAAGTTAGGAAAAGGGGACGTACAACGTGATCTGGGTGTCTTAGTGCATCAGTCACTGAAAGGAAGCAGGCAGTGAAGAAAGCCAATGGAATGTTGGCCTTCATAACAAGGGGAGTTGAGTATAGGAGCAAAGAGGTCCTTCTGCAGTTGTACAGGGCCCTAGTGAGACCGCACATTTGTGTGCAGTTTTGGTCTCCAAATTTGAGGAAGGATATTCTTGCTATTGAGGGCGTGCAGCGTAGGTCTACTAGGTTAATTCCCGGAATGGCGGGACTGTCATATGTTGAAAGACTGGAGCGACTAGGTTTGTATACACTGGAATTTAGAAGGATGAGAGGGGATCTTATTGAAACGTATAAAATTATTAAGGGGTTGGACACGTTAGAGGCAGGAAACATGTTCCCAATGTTGGGGGAGTCCAGAACCAGGGGCCACAGATTAAGAATATGGGGTAGGTCATTTAGAACAGAGATGAGGAAAAACTTTTTTAGTCGGAGAGTTGTGAATCTGTGGAATTCTCTGCCTCAGAGGGCAGTGGAGGCCAATTCTCTGAATACATTCAAGAGAGAGCTAGATAGAGCTCTTAAGGATAGCGGAGTCAGAGGGTATGGGGAGAAGGCAGGAACGGGGTACTGATTGAGAATGATCAGCCATGATCACATTGAATGGCGGTGCTGGCTCGAAGGGCCAAATGGCCTTCTCCTGCACCTATTTTCTATTGTCTATTGTCCTTTATGCTCGGTCAGTGAGCTGGCTCCATTTGCAGAGGGTGAATAAGTTAGAGCATTTTTGAGATTTCTTTAATCTTGGCTTTTTCTTATATATTTGAAAATGGATTAAACAGTGCAAGTTTCTGGCTGGGTTACAATGGTTGTAGTATATCTGAGGAAGACTAGTTTCCTACACTCGCATGTCAAGAACTTATGAAATATAACACTGTTTTTTTTAGATCTTGATCGCAACAGTGACCCTGAGGAGTCATTTGCAAGAGATCTACCAGAATTCCCATCAATAAACCCTGATGCAACTGGATTGGATGATGATGATGACACCAGCCTAGGTATTCCAACTGCATCCTACCAGGCTCTCCTTCAGGATAATGTGAGCCTGTCTTCTGATCAAGAGGATATTGATGAAGATATATCCCAAAGTGGTCTGCCATCGCCTCTGAGTTTTGCAGGCAGCCAGGGCCTTTCTCTAGCAGGAACGATCGCTAACAAGATGATGGCAGCAGCTTTGTCAAACACTGCTCATGAGGCCCAATCGATGAATGATCCTTTGAGGATTGCTTTTCAGGCTGTGCATGAACACGGAAGCATAGAGGTGGACACTGATGCAGAGGGAGATGATTTTGAACTGTTGGATCAGTCGGAACTGAATCAGTACGAGAATCTTGCCAGTCACGATCGGGGCACACGACAACAGTTAAAGGCAGGGTTCCTATCAAACTTTCTTCGAAAGCAGTAGATTTATGGGTGCTGGTGTTATGTTATCAGATAACACTGCACTGGCCCAGTAGTTTAGCAGGAGAGTGGTCCCCCTTGTGATGACATCTGCATAGTTTATTAGCTTGATTTGCTCAGTGGTTACTTTCTCACAATGAATACATTTGCACAGGTCAGGGTGATGTAGGTTTTATTTCTTTGTCGTTGCTACTTTTAGTGTTCCTTTGGATTCCTTGGATTTGAAGTGACTTCCCAGAAAAATGAAGCCATCTGACACTTGGATTAACAATAATCCTACTAATGTGTTGTAGAATGAACTTGGTAGGGTTATGTATTTAAGAGATAGAGTTTATGCAAGTATCCATGAGATATCTATTGCACTGTCAATCCCATGGTAAATAAGGCATATTTAATGACACCATCCCTTTTGTGCAATATGAAAAGTTGGTGTAGGAAAGTCAGGCTTCATATGTTTAGATTGTGATCTCATAGCATCCAGAAAATGCATTATTATGCATTTAATGTTGAACAGCTGGATTAAAGTTGAGAGTGAAGCAATTTGGTCCAAACTGGAGCATGTTTACTCATAAGCAATAAAAATAGGCATGCTGCTGTTTGTTTAGAATAACAGGTCATTAAACGATTCAGGCTGTGACCTTGCGGTGAGGTCGAGGGCCAGTGTACAAGGAGAGGCAACGTCCAATGAGGGCCTGCTGTGGGAAGACCATTTATACAAACATTGCTACTTCATCACTAACACTTTGAAGCAAAGTCACAAACCAGCAAGGAATTGATGCTTTCCAACTAATGGGACATTTAATCCTTGAAGAATTTTGCAGAATTTCTTTGTGATCTGTACCTGTTTCTTTTTGCTCATGACTTTGTTCTGCAGCTATAGATTGTTCAATCCAGTTTCAATTGTTTTAACTCAAATTTTGCAAACCCCTTTCAATTATTTTTTAATTAAATTGTTTGTAGGATGTGGACATCACTGACAATGCTTGCACTTACTGCCCATCATTAAGCAGTAATGAGTCGATCTTACTGAAGTTTGTGCTATTGATTACTGTGGCAGTGGCTATCGAAACAGCATTGTTAAAAAGTTATTGCTGTCTAGTATATCTGGGTGCAAAGGTTCAGTTCTGAGGAGCTGATTATTTTTGCTGAAGTCTCATTATAAAATGACCAGGCCAGGTTTGAAGGCAGCTTGATATAATCTGGGTTGTGTTATGCCAATTTGCAGTGCGTGTGGCTGTGAGTCTAATTGGGTTTGCACAGACCGAAGATTCTGGTTGAAATACAAGGGTGACAGCAAGTCTTTGCTCTGGTTTAGGGGCAATCAGACTAACAGGTATAGGTAGTTCTACGTAACATTATATTTCCTTACCTAAAAAAACCTTGTATTACAAAAACTGTGTCATTGGGGAAAAAACTAGAGTTTCAAACTCATACCTTTATTTTATCACCCCAACAGGATTTTCAAAATTAAAGGTATTTTTAATAGCTGAAAGCTTATTTTTTACTGCAAGCTAAAAATACAAACGGCTGGCTGTTACATTTAATAGCGTACAGTTGCATAAGTCTCAATGGAAACAATTGCTTGTCAATTTCACTGATTCGTGATCTTGAGGCAATGGAGTATGATTACTGCTGGGAGATTATATGGAAACAGATTTATTTTCCTGGGAGTTTCTTCCAAAGACAGCTTTTTTTACTGCTTGTCAATTTCCAAACATAGCTTTTAGGTGGCTCTCTAGTTCCTGATGAAAAAGCGCATATCTAATTCAGTCTGTTATATAAATATATCAATCGCATTACATCAAATTCATGTTATAGACATATGTTGTAGCAGAAAGTGGTGGCAGATGAAGTTGGGATGGTTCACTATTGTCTGTTGTAGAACAATGCTATTGTATACAAGTCATCAGAAATCTTTTGCAGCTTCCCTTAAGCAAAAAAGTAGAGCAAACTATGGTGATCGCAACAGAGTATTGCATTTGCCTTTCAGAGGTAAATTAATAGCTTCCATCTTTGATTAGAGGAACAAAATAAAAATGCCAATGAAATATAATACTAGATTTTGAGCCATGATATTTTGTGGGATTTAATGCCAGAATCAAAAGTTCTGCATGACAAATGCTTAAGCTATTTTAATGTCCATTATTTTGACTTCTTAAAGAACATGCGTTGTTTGACCTGATGCGTTTTCATAAAACATAAGATCTAGTGGGTGTTGGCTATCTGAATAAAAGTGTCAATATTTGGTAGGTCAGCAACATGGTTAAAATTTCAGCTTCAATATTTCAACGCTAAACCTTTTGTTAAACTTTAAAGTTGAAAGATTGTGTAACAGTAATATTGATTATGGAGGATTAGCACAGGCATTGTGATCAGTGACGTATTGTAATGTATATGAGTGACATTGTGGTTGTGCACGACAGTTTATAAAACTTTTCCTACAAAACTATTGTCCTGGCCTTGGCCTGTGATGAATATAAAACTTAAAGCAGTGTGATTACTGCATAGTTTTCATCTGCATCTGTTTTCAGACAAGATTTATTTAATGTGATATTCACTAAGGTCTGGTAGTTTTTTTGGTCAGAGCCACTTTCAATTTCATCCATAGTAGCTGTTAGTAATTGTGAAGGAGAACTGAAAATCAGCGGATTCCAACTGCTCCTAAATTAAAAGCTGCAAAGAATGGGGTTGATCCCGCAAACTTCTTGAAAATTGTATGAAATTATGTAAATATTAAGTTTTATTTGAAAGTTAGTGAGCTTAAGCTTTGAGAATTTGAAGCAAAGCCTTCTCTTGCCGACAGCTCTTTTAATTCTGTAACTGTCTCAGTAATTCATTAGGAGCCCAGACAATTAAAATATCTGTAAATACAAAATGGATTGAACTGTTGTGTGGAATATGGAGCATCTGTGTGCACTGTATTTTCGATGTTATGTGATCTTCAATAGCACTTTGTGTATTTAAAAAATGTTTTAACCTGTTCATTTTCAAAGACTAATTGACTTGATCCATTTGGATTTTTTTTGTAGAAAAGTCACTTTATTTTTGAACCATTCATTAAAGTGATTTTCTAAAAATGTCAATGGAATCTGAGGGCTTGATTTTCGAATATTTCTATATTTACATTTTCAAATGTTTCTATATTTACATGATCTAATTGCTATCTAGTTGATGTCAGCCATTTTAGACTTTGAGTATTGAATGCATCTTGCTGTTTGTTGCAGAAAAGAAAAGTTCTAAAAGAACTAAATAACGAAATAAATAACTCCATGGATGGATGAAGTTGAGAACAACTGAGTATGGAGGGCCATTAGCTCCCGTCTCTCCTGTCATTGATCTTAATATATTCCTTTATTCGTCCCACACCGGGGAAATTTACAATCTTAAGGGGACGAGCAGCAGCCGACTTGGCAGTTTCACCCTACAGGCTGCGCTGCCTACCGGTTCACATGCCTCCGGCCACGCTTCCCACCGGGTCCAAAAGTGTGACTTTAATGTCTTGTACAACTGTCACATAACATTAGGAAAAGGGGAGGTGCAACAAAACCTGGATGTCCTTTTATATCAGTCACTGAAAGTAAGCATGCAGGTATAGCAGGCAGTGAAGAAAGCAAATGGCATGTTGGCCTTCATAGCGAGAGGATTTGAGTATAAGAGCAAGGGGGTCCTGCTGCAGTTCAGGGCTCAGATCAGACCATACCTGAAGTATTGTGTGCAGTTTTGGTCTCCTAATTTGAGGAAAGACGTTCTTGCTATTAAGGGAGTGCAGCTTAGGTTCACCAGGTTAATTCCCAGGATGGCGGGACTGACATATGATGAAAGACGGGATCGACTGGGCTTATATTCACTGGAATTCAGAAGGATGAGATGGGATCTTATAGAAATATATAAAATTCTTAAGGGATTGGACAGGCTAGGTGCAGGAAAAATGTTCCCGATGTTGGGTGAGTCCAGAACCAGGTAGACCATTTTGGGCTGAGATGAGGAAAAACTTTTTCATCCAGAGAGTTGTGAATCTGTGGAATTCTCTGCCACAGAAAGCAGTGGAGGCCAATTCACTGGATGTTTTCGAGAGTTAGATTTGGATCTTGGGGCTAATGGAATCAACAGATATGGGGAGAAAGCAGAAACGGGGTACTGATTTTGGATCATCAGCCATGATCACATTGAATGGTGATGCTGGATCGAAAGGGCTGAATAGCCTACTCCACCCATTTTCTATGATTCTATTCCAACATCTATACGTAATTCATTGGCTGATGAATGCCAGTGTGCCAAAGATTGACTTCAATTTGCTTAACATAAACTTTAGGCTCACCATATTATTGTCGGTTCCTCATTTGCTCCATGGTTAACTTGCATTTTTGGTTTCAAGAGTTAAGTACGCTTTATTGTCATATTGTCACCCCCGTCCTTTATAAACTCCACTGGCTCCCCATCCCCCAGAGAATCCAGTACAAAATCCTCCTCATAACCTACAAAGCCCTCCATAACCTGGCCCCATCCTACCTGACCGACCTCCTCCACAGGCACACTCCCACCTGCACCCTCCGCTCTGCTGCTGCCAATCTCCTATCCCCCCACATCCGGACCAAACTCAGATCCTGGGGGGACAGGGCTTTCTCCATCGCTGCTCCCACCCTATGGAACTCACTACCCCAAAACGTTAGAGACTCCTCCACACTCACCACATTCAAAACATCGCTGAAGTCTCACCTGTTCAGTACTGCCTTCAACCACTGAAGGTCACCTCACCTTCTGTCTCCTTTCTCTGTTCGTTTATTTATTTACTTATTTATCTATTTATTAATTTCCCTATGTTCTCTAAATCTCTGTAAAGCGTCTTTGAGTATATGAAAAGCGCTATATAAATAAAATACATTATTATTATTATTATTATTATATGTCCAGAAAGGCAACAATTTCTTTCTTGCAGCAGCAGTATAACAGTACTCAACAGTTTAATAAACAAATGTTTCATAAATAAAAGAAGCCATCGTGCAAAAAAAACATAATATAGTACAAATCGTTTGATTCCTCACTATTAATTCTGTATTTCAACTTAAAAAGGGACCAATGTTTCCTTTTGTGATTGTCATCCTCTACGTACAGGTAGTATCACTTGAGGACAAGACATTCCTCCAGCAATTTATTTTGCTCTAGAAAAATGTTGAAGCTTTTTTCAATATATGGCTATTATCATTTTTTTTTTTAAAGAGTCCTCGTTTCTAACATTAGCCTACTCCTCAACTGACCACCAGGGTGGCAGACCCTTCAGCAGAACACCTGCCACAGTTTAGGCCGTTCATTTAATAATCTGGTCTTTGCAACTTTCTATTCTCATCTATTAAATTTATCTATTTCATTTAGTTCAAAGCAGTTGAAGTTAACTGTATGCATACAGACAAGTGTATGGTTATGGGGAACAGAGGAGTGTGGATTTGTTGCCGAGATCTTATTAAATGACAAAGCAGGACCCGTGGTGGTGATATGACAGAGCCCTATTTCCAATTGCTTGCTGATTATTGTGGGTAAGGGGACATAAACTAAACAAGTGAACACCTTGGCTGCTTTCTGAGACCACTGGGCACTGCAGGGGCTTGAACACTGCTTAGATGAAAGAAACAATGTTTTGATTTGATGCCTTTATGCATATTCCTTTTTTAGATATATATATAAGAAAATAACTGCAGATGCTGGTACAAATCGATTTATTCACAAAATGCTGGAGTAACTCAGCAGGTCAGGCAGCATCTCGGGAGAGAAGGAATGGGTGACGTTTCGGGTCGAGACCCTTCTTCAGACTGATGTCGGGGGCGGGACAAAGGAAGGATATAGGCGGAGACAGGAAGATAGAGGGAGATCTGGGAAGGGGAGGGGAAGGGAGGGACAGAGGGACTATCTAAAGTTGGAGAAGTCGACGTTCATACCACTGGGCTGCAAACTGCCCAGGCGAAATATTTGGTGCTGTTCCTCCAATTTCCGGTGGGCCTCACTATGGCACTGGAGGAGGCCCATGACAGAAAGGTCAGACTGGGAATGGGAGGGGGAGTTGAAGTGCTCGGCCACCGGGAGATCAGTTTTGTTAATGCGGACCGAGCGCAGGTGTTCAGCGAAGCGATCGCCGAGCCTGCGCTTGGTTTCGCCGATGTAAATAAGTTGACATCTAGAGCAGCGGATGCAATAGATGAGGTTGGAGGAGGTGCAGGTGAACCTTTGTCTCACCTGGAAAGACTGTTTGGGTCCTTGGATGGAGTTGAGGGGGGAGGTAAAGGGACAGGTGTTGCATCTCGTGCGGTTGCAGGGGAAAGTGCCCGGGGTTGGGGTGGTTTGGGTAGGAAGGGACGAGTGGACCAGGGAGTTACGGAGGGAGCGGTCTCTGCGGAACGCAGAGAGGGGAGGGGATGGGAAGATATGGCCAGTAGTGGGGTCCCGTTGTAGGTGACGGAAATGTTGGTGGATGATATGATGGATCCGCTGGCTGGTGGGGTGGAAGGTACGAACGAGGGGGATTCTGTCCTTGTTGCGAGTAGGGGGAGGGGGAGGGGGAACAGGAGTGGAGCTGCGGGATGTAGAAGAGACCCTAGTGAGAGCCTCATCTATAATGGAGGAGGGGAAGCCCCGTTTCCTGAAGAACGAGGACATCTCGGAAGCCCTAGTGTGAAACACCTCATACCGGGCGCATATGCGGCGTAGACGGAGGAATTGGGAGTAGGGGATAGACTTTTTGCAGGGGACCGGGTGGGAAGAAGTGTAGACCAGATAGCTGTGCGAGTCAGTGGGTTTATAGTAAATGTCCGTCACTAGTCTGTCTCCTGTGATGGAGATGGTGAGGTCCAGAAATGGAAGGGAGATGTCGGAGATAGTCCAGGTATATTTAAGGGCAGGATGGAAATTGGAGGTGAAGTGTATGAAGTCAGTGAGTTCTCTGCATGGGTGCAAGAGGTGGCACCAATGCAGTCATCGATGTAGCGGAGGTAGAGTTCAGGGATGGGCCAGTGTACGTCTGGAACAGGGATTGTTCGACGTACCCGACAAAGAGGCAGGTGTAGCTAGGGCCCATGCGAGTGCCCATAGCTACGCCTCTGGTTTGGAGGAAGTGGGAGGAGTCAAAGGAGAAGTTGTTGAGGGTGAGAACCAGCTCTGCTAGGCTTTTTTAGATACATGTCTCCTCTGTTTTCACTGTAATTTTGTACCTGGAAATAAATTTTGTAAAAGAAAAATCTTACCTAAGGGGATGTGAGAAGGTAGATTTTGTGGTTTTCCAACAACTGAATTTCAAAGGAGGGGACATAGTTACCAGGGGGCAGTTAATGAAAACTGAGATGCATAGGAACTTGCAGAGTGGTAAATCTGCTAAGGAGGTTGTGGAGGCGAGATCACTCAACAAAATCAGAGGAGGTAACTATTTTTGCACGAACTGAGGAGTAGGGTGAACTGGCACAAAAGAGCAGAGATCTGGAGCAGATCAGCCATGATCATAATGAATGGCAAGGCTGAACTGAGGGGACAGTTATGTTCTCTCAACTAACAATTCAAATTTCTGGCTTCCAAAACATCAGACGATTGAAGACTTTCAAAGATATTCCCTTTGTTCTGTCCATCCATCTCTCAAACTTAAAATCAACTCTTTTCTCCTGAAGTCTTCCAACGCCAACATTAACTCGCTCTCTCCACAGACGCTGCCCGACCTTCTCAGCCTCTACGGCATGTTCTGCTTTTAATTCACATTCCCAGTATCTGCAAAGTTTCTGTTTTCAGCCGCAGAGGTTGATTGGCAACAATTATGGTTCAATTTGAACCGCTCGCTGAGCGGATCAAGTTGAAGTATTTCGGGAGGAACGTTGGCTTCATCGCCACTCTCGGCTCGGCCCGTCACTCCGCTCCCGGGCGGCGCCACTCTCGGCTCGGCCCGTCACTCCCCTCCCGGGCGGCGCCACTCTCGGCTCGGCCCGTCACTCCGCTCCCGGGCGGCGCCACTCTCGGCTCGGCCCGTCACTCCCCTCCCGGGCGACGCCACTCTCTGCTCGTCACTCCCCTCTCAGTCGGCGCCACTCTCTGCCCGTCACTCCCCTCTCAGTCGGCGCCACTCTCTGCCCGTCACTCCCCTCTCAGTCGGCGCCACTCTCTGCCCGTCACTCCCCTCCCGGGCGGCGCAAGGCCCGCCGTTCTTCTGCGCATGTGCTGAGCGGAAGGCGGGACGAGGGTGGCCCGTCCGTCTGTCTGTCTGTCTGTCTGTCCCTCCGCGGCCCGGCGCTGTCGCTGGCGCTGTCGCTGTCGCTGTCGCACTCGGCGTGGGGGCGCGATGAGCAAGCAGAAGGATTGTGCTGGTGGGTTTCCATGAGGATACGATGGGTTTGCTGAGCTTGTTGCCGGAGTTGTGCGGAGAGGTGGAGCGGGCGAGGGGAGAAGGGACGGGAAGCGCGGGGGGGGGGGGGGGGGGGCAGGGTGAGAGTGAGTGAGGAGGGGGTGAGGGAGGGGGGGGTGAGGGTGAGGGAGGGAGGTGTGAGGGTGAGGGAGGGCGTGTGAGGGAGGGAGGGTGAGGGAGGGGGGTGTGAGGGTGAGGGAGGGGGGTGTAAGGGTGAGGGAGTGAGGGTGAGGGAGGGAGGGTGAGGGTGAGGGAGTGAGGAGGGGGTGAGGGAGGGGGGTGTGAGGGTGAGGGAGGGGAGGGTGAGGGTGGGGGAGGGTGAGAGTGAGTGAGGAGGGGGTGAGGGAGGGGGGGTGAGGGTGAGGGAGGGGGGGGGTGAGGGTGAGGGAGGGGGCGTTGTGAGGGTGAGGGAGGGGGGGGGTGTCAGGGCTAGACAATAGGTAGGCCATTTGGCCCTTCGAGCCAGCACCGCCATTCAATGTGATCATGGCTGATCATTCTCAATCAGTACCCTGTTCCTGCCTTCTCCCCATACCCCCTGACTCCGCTATCCTTAAGAGCTCTATCGAGCTCTCTCTTGAATGCATTCCGAGAATTGGCCTCCACGACCTTCTGAGGCAGAGAATTCCACAGATTTACAACTCTCTGACTGAAAAAGGTTTTTTCTCATCTCCGTTCTAAATGGCCGACCCCTTATTCTTAAACCCTGGTTCTGGACTCCCCCAACATTGGGAACATGTTTCCTGCCTCTAACGTGTCCAACCCCTTAATAATCTTATATGTTTCAATAAGATCTCCTCTCATCCTTCTAAATTCCAGTGTATACAAGCCTAGTCGCTCCAGTCTTTCAACATATGACAGTCCCGCCATTCCGGGAATTAACCTAGTAAACCTACGCTGCACGCCCTCAATAGCAAGAATATCCTTCCTCAAATTTGGACACCAAATCTGCACACAGTACTCCAGGTGCGGTCTCACTAGGGCCCTGTACAACTGCAGAAGGACCTCTTTGCCCCTATACTCAACTCCTCTTGTTATGAAGGCAAACATTCCATTGGCTTTCTTCACTGCCTGCTGTACCTGCATGCTTCCTTTCAGTGACTGATGCACTCGGACACCCAGATCTCGTTGTACATCCCCTTTTCCAGACTTGACACCATTCAGATAATAATCTGCCTTCCTGTTCTTACCACCAAAGTGGATAACCTCACACTTATCCACATTAAACTGCATCTGCCATGCATCCGCCCACTCACACAGCCTGTCCAAGTCACCCTGCAACCTCATAGCATCTTCCTCACAGTTCACATTGCCCCCCAGCTTTGTGTCATCTGCAAATTTGCTAATGTTACTTTTAATCCCTTCATCCAAGTCATTAATGTATACTGTAAACAGCTGCGGTCCCAGCACCGAGCCTTGCGGTACCCCACTAATCACTGCCTGCCATTCTGAAAGAGACCCATTTATCAAGCATGATTTCCCCTTCATAAGCCCATGCTGACTCGGTGGGGAGCGAGGGTTGATAGTGAGGGAGGGGAAGGTGGAGCGTGGGGGGTGGTGGTGGTTTATCAGGGTGAGAGTGAGGGAGAAGCGAGTGTGAAATGGGAGGGATGCATTTCTCTGAACGGGACTCAAAAACCAGAGGGAAGAGATTAAAGGGAAATCCGGAGAATGCAGAAACAACTTACAGCCATTTGGCTGTTAAACACGACAACCTCTGAATTGGCTCCAAGCTATATAGACTTGGGGGCATTAATGTTGACTTTACACTATTATTATTTATTTATTTGTCTGTTTACAGAGTACTATGTTTATATATCTGTACTGCTACTACATGTAAGAAATTCATTGTTCCGTTTCGGAGCATATGCCAATAAAACAGACAGACAGAAAGCAAACAGACAGAAAGCAAAGAGTGGGGATAAATGGGTCCCTTTCAGAATGGCAGGCAGTGACTAGTGGGGTACCGCAAGGCTCGGTGCTGGGACCGCAGCTATTTACAATATACATCAATGACTTGGATGAAGGGATTAAAAGTACCATTAGCAAATTTGCAGATGATACAAAGCTGGGTGGCATTGTGAACTGTGAGGAAGATGCTATGAGGTTGCAGGGTGACTTGGACAGGTTGTGTGAGTGGGCGGATGCTTGGCAGATGCAGTTTAATGTGGATAAGTGTGAGGTTATCCACTTTGGTGGTAAGAATTTTATCTGAATGGTGTCAAGTTAGGAAAAGGGGACGTACAACGTGATCTGGGTGTCCTAGTGCATCAGTCACTGAAAGGAAGCATGCAGGTACAGCAGGCAGTGAAGAAAGCCAATGGAATGTTGGCCTTCATAACAAGAGGAGTTGAGTATAGGAGCAAAGAGGTCCTTCTGCAGTTGTACAGGGCCCTAGTGAGACCGCACCTGGAGTACTGTGTGCAGTTTTGGTCTCCAAATTTGAGGAAGGATATTCTTGCTATTGAGGGCGTGCAGCGTAGGTTTACTAGGTTAATTCCCGGAATGGCGGGACTGTCATATGTTGAAAGACTGGAGCGACTAGGCTTGTATACACTGGAATTTAGAAGGATGAGAGGGGATCTTATCGAAACGTATAAGATTATTAAGGGGTTGGACACGTTAGAGGCAGGAAACATGTTCCCAATGTTGGGGGAGTCCAGAACCATGGGCCACAATTTAAGAATAAGGGGTAGGCCATTTAGAACAGAGATGAGGAAAAACTTTTTCAGTCAGAGAGTTGTGAATCTGTGGAATTCTCTGCCTCAGAGGGTAGTGGAGGCCAATTCTCTGAATACATTCAAGAGAGAGCTAGATAGAGCTCTTAAGGATAGCGGAGTCAGGGGGTATGGGGAGAAAGCCGGAACGGGGTACTGATTGAGAATGATCAACCATAATCACATTGAATGGCGGTGCTGGCTCGAAGGGCCGAATGGCCTACTCCTGCACCTATTGTCTATTGTCTAAAACACTTGACATGAAGCAGTGCTTGGCTGTACTCCAAGAGCTGAGTTGCATGACAAAACATTGGTAAACTGAGGTTAGTTAGGTTTGACCAACACAGATGATGGGCCAAAAGGTCACCCATCATAATATTCGATGACCTTTAAATTTAGCTGGTTTGGCAGTTTTGTTTTTAACTGAATGAGCTCCAAAGTTTGAACAAAGTCATCTGTAAATTCTGTGGTTTTAAGAAAGTATTTCACCATATCTCTCATGGTAAAGTTCAAAATCTGAATCAGTGTTCCGATCTGGAACATCGACAAGTTCCCTTCACACTTGATGTTCAACCTGCTGAGTTTTTCCAGAAATCTGCTTTCCTTTGTATTAAATATCTTAAATATTTTGGATCCTGGGGGAATGTGACAAGTTTGATTCTAAGTTGGCACTGCAACAGAAATCCAAGCGTAAACCAAAAGCTGGAGTAACTCGGCAGGTCAGGCAGCATCTCTGGAGAGAAGAAATGGGTGACGTTTCGGGTCGAGTCTCTTCTTCAATCCAAGGCATTGATTAGGTTAAAATAAAGGGTGGAAACAGGCCCTTTGGCCTAACTTGCCTATGCCAACTAACATGCCCTATCTACTTGAGTCCCACCTGCCCAAGTTAGGCCTATATCAATGTTAGCAAGACAAAGGAGATAGTGATCGACTTCAGGAAGCAGAGCGGTACCCATACCCTGGTTTGGATTGACGGTGCTGAAGTAGAGATGGTTGAAAATGTCAAATTCCGAGGAGTCAATATCACTAACAACTTCTCCTGGACCACTCATATTTAAGCAACGACCAAGAAAGCACACCAACACCTCTACTTCCTTAGAAGGCTTAGGGAAGTTCCCATGTCCCCTATAACTCTCACCAACTTCTTCAGATGCACCATAGAAACCCCATTTCAGGATGCATCACAGCTTGGTTTGGGACCAGCTCCATCCAAGACCCCAAGAAATTGCAGCGAATTGTGGACACTGCCCAGACTATCACACAAACCAACCTCCCCTCTATTGACTCCATTTATACCTTATGTTGCCTTGGCAGGGCCAGCAGCATAATCAAATACGAGTTGTATCCTGGCCACTCCTTCACTCCTCTCCTCTCCCATCAGGCAAAAGGTATAGAAGAGCACATCTGCAGATTTGGGGACAGTTTCTTCCCAGCTGTTATCAGGCAACTGAATCATCCTACCACAACCAGAGAGCAGTGTTGAACTAATATCAACTTTTTTAATGACTCTCAGACTATCCTTGATTGGTCTGTGTATTTTTCCCAGAGTAGGAGAATTGAGAACCAGAGGACTTAGGTTTAAGGTGGGGAGGAAAAAGATTTAATAAGAAACTGAGGAGCAACTCTTTTACACGAAGGGTGGTGGGTGTATGGACCAAGCTGCCGGAGGAGGTAGTTGAGGCAGGTACTATGGCAACATTTAAGAAGCATTTAGATAACTACAAGGATACGAATGGTTTCGAGGGAAATGGGCCAAACGCAGGCAGGTCGGATTAGCGTAGAAGGGGCATCTTGGTCGACATGGGAAAGTTGGGCCGAAGGGCCTGTTTCTGCATTGCATGACTCTATGATACTATATAATGGATTTTGTAGGTCTTCTGAGGACATAGTGGCATTGGGTGCTTCCTTGGTTGCTGCATCATTATGGTTGGACTAGATCAGATTGCTGATAACATTTAGGCTTAGGAACTTGAAGTTCTGGACATTCTGCACTTCAGTACCATTGATGAGATTGGGGTGTGTACTCTCCCGTTTCCTGAAGTTGATGACTTGCTCCTTTATTTTGCTGACATTCGGGGAGAGGTTATTATCTTGACACCATGTTACTAAGCCCTCCTAATATTTCCTTCCTTCCGAAACTCTGTCCTGTCATTGTTCAAGATTTGGCTCACGTCACTGCTGTCATCTGCAAATTGTGTAAATAGAGTTGGCAGAATTCAGACACAGTCGTGAGTGTATTGGGAATATAGTAAAAAGCCAAGAATGCATCCTTGCAGAGTACAGGTGTTGAGAATTATCATGGAAGATAGTTGTCGCCTATCTTCACTGATTGCAGTCTATGGGCCTGGAAGTTGAGTATCTAGTTCCTTTACTTGATTTTACTTGGCAGCGTGTGTCAAGATTAGGATTTGAATGCTTATGGCTTAATTGTCATACAAAATCAGTATGGTTGTTTGAGACGTAGAAGGTCCTAGTTTACGGAAAGATATTCTAAAGAAGGGTCTTGACCCGTAACGTCACCCATTCCTTCTATCCAGAGATGCTGCCTATTCCGCTGAATTACCCCAGCATTTTGTGTCTATCTTAACAAACTCCGAAGCAAGGACATGTAGATGCTGGTTTACAAAAGAAGACATTGTGCAGGAGTAACTCAATGGGTTAGGCAGCATTTCAGGAGAACGTGGTAAACAATGTTTCTTCAGTCTGAACTAGGATGCCAATCCAGAACGTTGCCTATCCAGATGAGCTGCTGCCTGACCCACTGAACTATTCTCGCACTGTTGTCCTATTACAAACATGTTTGATGGGTATAAAAATAACAATTGCAAATTAATTCATAGAAGTAAAAAATGCATTTGATATGGCATAACAGTACAAAAGAATGCACAATAGATGAATATTGAGAGGTTTTGAGCAACATAGAGACCTTGGAGCATATGTACTCAAATCCCAAAAAGTAATAAGACAACCAAATAAGACGCTTGTGGGTGTAAATAATTCCCTTCAATAATATTGTATAATATTTTGATGTATTATTTTTAGCTTTGCCTATTATTTTAAAGTATTTAACTGACCAGAATCGGCCCTACAGTGCGCAGGATATCTTTGGGAATCTCCAGCAAGAACATCATTTCGGGAAAACGGTAAGATTGTTTTGTGTTACTGTTTGGCAGTCCCTTGATTGTTTGATTTTATGTACCTGTATAAGATCATCCCTCAGTTTCCTATGCTCCAAAGAATAGTCCAAGACTGCCCAACCTATCGTTGAAACACAGTTCCTCAAGCCCTGGCCACATCCTTGTAAATCTTTTCTGTTCTCTTTCCAGCTTAATGGTATTGTTTCTATAGCTGGATGACCAAAACTGAGTACAATACTCCTAAGTACATTCTCACCTATGTCTTGAACAACTGCAACATACCATCCCAACTTCTGCACTCAATGCCTTTACTGAGGCCAAAAGCCCCCTTCACCATCTTGTCCCCCTGTTATGGGACAAAGCGGCTGACTATTTGGGAACATTTTTCCTGCATCTAGCTTGTCTAGTCCTTTTATAATTTTATACATCTCTATAAGATCCTTCTCATCCTTCTAAACTCCAGTGAATACAAGGCTAGTCTTTCCAATCTTTCCTCATATGACAGTCCCTCCATCCCAGTGATTAACCTCGTGAACCTACGTTATGTGGACTGGCATTAGAGCAGCTGGAATGCATTAGTGGCAAAAGTTATATTCTGATTTATTTGGTGTCCTTTATTATGATTTGTGGGGTAAATGTTGCAACCTGTTAAAACAGTATTTTGTTATGGTAACAGTTTCTTTCATCGAATCTTTTGTGGCAGGCTGCAGTGAAAGCCCTTGAGCAGCTAGCACAAGATGGGAAAATAAAAGAAAAGGTATATGGGAAACAGAAAATCTACTTTGCTGATCAGGTGAGAAAATGATATTTGATTTATATGTCAGGCTCAGTATTTGGGCTGGTCTTTAGATAGCATCGGATAGGAAGCATGGAACCAACATTTCCAAAAGTGCCCGGATTATAAGGAGAGTTTGGGCAGCATTAGATGAAGAACAGCATCTCATATTTTGCTTGGGCAGCTTACAACCAGTGGTGTGAGTTTTGATTTCTCTAACCCCTGCATTTCCTCTCTCTCTCCATCCCTCTCTCTCCATTCCTCCATCCATCCCCCAGTCACACCAGCTTCTCGTTCTCACCTAGCAAACAGTTAACAATGGTCTGTTTCCTTTATCATTGTAACTTTTTTGCATATCTTTCATTCATTTGTTCTGTACCTCTCTACATCCATCTATATCTTTTGTTTCCCTTTCCCCTGACTCTAGTCTGAAGGATCTCAAACCGAAAGGTCACCCATTCCTTCTCTCCATAGATGCTGCCTGTCCCTTTGAATTACTTCAGCATTTTGTGTCCATCTTGTTGGACAAGCAAGGTCTTTATTCCACGGAGAGTAGAAAACTGATGGGTGACCTGTGAGTGGTATATAAACATAGCACAAAAAGTAAGGAAATTTGTGTTTGGTAGATTATTTGTTTGTTGTAACAATGCTTCTTGGCAATAAATCTTATACCGTTGGAAAGCCTGTTTATTTCCCTTTTAAATGGTGCCACATTTGTAAGGAACATGCATTTGTGGGATGAGCAGCAGAGCTGAGTATATGGGTTGCGCCCATGAAAAATTTGCCAAATCTTCTCTGCCAATGCCAAACAGCTTATTCTGCTGTTGCTATTGACTCTTGTTTTGAGCTTCTGGTACCCCCAGGTGCTGACAATCAGGTGCCTGATAGAGTAACATCTTTTGGTGGAGGCAGTGTGATGGTGTGGGGCGGCATCTCGCTCACTGGAAAAACGAGGATTGTCATCATTGGAGGCAATCTCAATGCAGAGAGATATCGAGATGAGATTCTGCAACCAGTGGCAATCCCATATCTCCACAGTCTGGGATCGAACTCTATCCTCCAAGATGACAATGCTCGCCCCCACAGAGCAGGGTTTCTCAGAGACTACCTCCAGAATTTGGGAGTGGAGAGGATGGAATGGCCTGCCAGCAGTACTGACCTCAACCCCATTGAACACTTGTGGGATCAGCTTGGGCGTGCTGTTCGTGCCAGAGTGACCAACACAACCACGTTGGCTGACTTGCGACAAATGCTGGTTGAAGAATGGGATGCCATCCCACAACAGTGTGTGACCAGGCTGGTGACCAGCATGAGGAGGAGGTGCCAGGCTGTTGTGGCTGTGTATGGTTCTTCCACACACTACTGAGGCTCCTGTTTATTAAATGAATAAATTGTTAAATTGCCAATATGTCTTGTTTCTTCAGACTTCAATCGTCCAATCCACCAAACAACACCGAACAAGAGTCAATGGCAGAATAAGCTGTTTGACATTGGCAGAGATTTGGCAGATTTTTCATGGGCGCAACCCACATACTCAGCTCTGCTGCTCATCCCACAAATGCATGTTCCTTACAAATGTGGCACCATTTAAAAGGGAAATAAACAGGCTTTCCAACGGTATAAGATTTATTGCCAAGAAGCATTGATACAACAAAGAAATAATCTACCAAACACAAATTTCCTTACTTTTTGTGCTATGTTTAAAAGCATGAGTGACTTAGATAAGGTGAATGCACAGTCTTTTTCCCAGGGAAAGAGAATCAATAACTAGATAACTCTTAACTGGGCGATAGTGAGAGTCACAGACAGAGCAATAGTGATAGGATACTCGTTAGTTAGGGGACACACAGGAGATTCTGTGGCAGCAACAGGGTCTCCAGGATAGTGGACACAAAAAGGTGGTGTAACTCAGCGGGTCAGACAGCATCTCTGGAAAAAAGGAATTGGTGACTTTTCCGGTCAAGACCCTGTGTTGCCTTCCTGGACGCTGAGTTGAGTATATTCCGGAGCGGCTGCAGAAGATTCTTAAGTGGGAGTGCGTGCAGCTGGAAGTCGTTGTGCCCATTGGCACAAAGGACATTGGTAGGAAAAGGGATGAGGTCCTTTGGGGGGAATACAGCGAGCTAAGCAAAAGGTTAAAAAGCAGATCTTCAAGGATAGTGGAGAAACAAACTGCTGATGATAGTTTACAAAAAAAGGCACAAAGTGCTGGAGTAATTCAGCGGATCAGGCAACATCTCTCGAGATGGATAGGTGACATTTCAGGTCAGGACCCTTCTGACTGATTGTGGTGATGGAGGAGAAAGTTGGAAGAGGGGAGAGAGGGCAAATCCTGGCAAGTGATAGGCCGATAGAGATGAGGGATAGATGGGTTTTGACAGGCAGATGGTTGGACAAAGGCCAGAGATGAAAAGGCAAAAGGTGTCAGACAAGAATAGAAGTGCGAATTGTGAAGCCAGAAATAGGAATAGAGGGGAAAGGGGAGAAATTGGTGCAAGTCCAGGTGGGGCACAGGGAAGAGATTGGGAGGGTGGGGGGATAGTTTTTGGTCGGATAGTAAATTCTGGATTGTGCCCGGAGCCACATTCCAGTGAGAGTAAGAGTAGGAAGAGAAGACAGATGAATGTGTGATGGAGTTGGTGTGGGCAGGGATTCAGTTTCGAACCATTGAGATCTCTTACGAGGCAGAGGTGACATGTACAAGAGGGACAGGTTGTACCTGAACATTTGGGAACTAATATCCTGGCGATGGGAGTGATGTGGATGTGCATCTTGGTTGGCATGGATGAGTCAGGCCAAAGTTTTTGTTCTGCATCACTCTAATTCTAAGCTCTCTGGTTGTGGATACCATTCCTAGGAGAAAGGATTGTCATTATCTATCCTATCTATTCCCCTCATAATCTGGTATACCTTAATTCATTCATCCTTTGCTCCACGGAAATCAAACCCATATTACAATCTCTCCTCAATATTGAAATGCTCTATCACAGGAAAAATCCTGATGATCATCTTTGCATCTTAGTCTAGTGGATGATTGTGCCCTTTGTTTATGGCTGACTGTTGTCTGATTCCCTCCAGGGACAATTTACAGTTGTTGGTGAAGCTGATCTGAAGACACTAGATAAACAGATAGGTGAACAGAGTGAAAAGCTTCAAAACCTTCAACAGAGCTGTCGTCAAATGGAAGCAGGTATAATGGGGATTAAGGTGGAGAATAAAATTACATAGTGTGGGATGAGGAGGCTGTGTTTGAAGAATTCTACAGGTGGGATGCGAATATCAAGATGGTGAATATGCTTTCTGTCCGAATGTAGTAGTTTAGGAATGTGAGGTAAACGTTGCGTGAGCCAATATTTATAAATGAGTGTCATTTAATCAATTATTACACAGAGCACAAGGTGATACAATGACTCAAGCATTGGCCTTTTACTTCTACATAAAGTGGTGGAGGAACTCTGCAGCTCTGGCAGCATCAGGGAATGATCAGGCAACATTTTGGGTAGATGCTGGTGGAATAGTGGGTAGAGAGGTGGAGACAGACAATGCCTGGCAAGTGATAGGTAGATACAGGTGAGAGGGGTTTGGTTGGCAGTTTGGTGGAGTAAGTGACAAAGGCTGGGAGTGCAATCAAAATATAGGTTGAAGGGAACAGTTGGGAAATAGGGGGGAGGAATAAAAGGGAAATAAGGAACTATGGGATGGGAGATGTTTAGGAAGGAGGGGAAAGGGGCAGGGTGACTAGGCATGCATTTTCATGTTTTTTAAATCCATTTGCCGTGCTTATTGCAGCATATCTGCGTTTTTCACTTTGCCAAAATCGCGTTTACCGACGGAGAAATCGAATCGGAATTTTTAAAAAGTAAACGATGTATAGACTTGTAATGAACACTAGGGTTCTGTTAGAGGTCGCTAGGGGTTCCGCGAGAAATTCCCCATGCCCAGAACGTCTCCCCAAAAATGAGGCACCAAAGCTGGGCAAGGCAGCCAATCTCGACCTCATCGAGATTTCCACAGCCAATCAGTGGGTTGAATTTGCAACCTGCGGCTGGGGCTCTGGAACTCCAGCCCAGCTGGAGCCGGCACATCTATCCCCATCGCCGAGCGACTTCCGTGGCCAGCTGGATAAACCAGCAAAGCTCTGGAACTCCAGCCCAGCTGGAGCCGGCACATCTATCCCCATAGCCGACTTCCTTGGCCGGCTGAATAAACCAGCAAAGCTCTGGAACCAAGAGTTCCAGAAAATCAGTGATGGAACTGTAGTGAGTAAATATTAAATTTAAATGCAAGATTATATAACTAAATTAATTAAGATGGGGTTAAAATATATAACACAACAGAAGAGCCAATTACCACCTTTTTGGGCTGATTATCAATTGATGTGTGAATTTACTTCAAAATGATAGTAGTATACAGTGACATATTCACATTATTTTGTAATGTTCGTTTGAAATGCATTAAAAGAGGGTAATTTTGTTTGTAAATTTTCAAAGATTTTACAGTTTTTTAACCCCCACTGTCTTCCTCGGGCAAGTGCTCCTCTCTTTTCCTCTTTTTTTTTTACCTCACTCGCATGCCTGCTGGGGAGAGAGATGGGAGGAACAGGGTGCACTCTGCAGTGGGAGGGAACAGGAAAGAGAGAGGGGGTGGGAGTACTATGTAAAATTGGAGAATTCAATGTTTATACTGTTGGAGTGTACGCTACCCAAGCAGAATATGAGGTGCTATTCCTCCAGTTTGTGTGTGGCCTTGCTCTGGCAGCGGAGGAGGCTAAGGACAGTAAAGTCGGGAATGGAAAGGGAAGGTAAAATCGTTAGTAACCCGGAGATCCATCAGGCAATAGACAATAGACAATAGGTGCAGGAGTAGGCCATTCAGCCCTTCGAGCCAGCACCGCCATTCAATGCGATCATGGCTGATCACTCTCAATCAGTACCCCGTTCCTGCCTTCTCCCCATACCCCCTCACTCCGCTATCCTTAAGGCCTTGGTGAACAGTGTGCATGTGTTCAGCGGAATGGTCACCTAGTCTATGCTTGGTCTGAGAAGGAGCTTTTCAGTTATGAAAATAGATTTTGATAAGCTGTGGCTACTCCAACATTTTGTGTCTATTGATAAGCTGAGCTTTTCTTTTGATCTAATGCTGTTCAACTGTTCTTGTCAGTGACAATTAGAAACATTTTCTATATTTTTGTCTTAAAATGATATATATTTGTTGTAAATTAATTATTTAAATGTAGGCCATTACTCATTTAGTACTATGTACATTTATTGGCCATAGTCCATTTATACCTCATACTTTCATAATTTGCTTTGTTTAGAGTCAATACCCTGATTTCACACTGTTACTTCCAATCTACATCTAAAATTCCATCTTATTCTTCTCTAAGGTTCCTTAATTACTGGATTTCTCATTAATCCTTTCTCATTCTACAATACTAGATGTAAATTTGATGTTTCCTATTTGGTTCTTCCATTGGTTCCTCAACATACTGATTTAGAAAACACTCCATAAATTTATCCTGCACATTATTATTGCTCATTTGGTTGGCATGGTTAATATGTCCACTAGATTAAAGTCCACTATGTTTATTGTATTATTCTATATGCAGCTCTATTTTCCTGATTTAAATTGTGCCCAATGTTGCCACTACTGTTTGGATTGGAGTTGTCCATAGCCTCTCAATGTTTTACGTTGTTTGCTGTGGCTTAACTCAGCATTATCTTAGGTGATTATCTTAGTAATAATCTTTTCTGCCAATTGCATTCCTAGAAATGGAATTGGTGTAGAGGTTGCAAAAAATATCCTGAAATGTGATACCAGTATTGAGGGGGTGCTCTATTAGAGAAGGTTTCTGTAGTGCTGATGAGAAGAAAGGGGTTTATAAATGAGATTAAGAGAAAATGTTTCCTCTGGTGAGGAAATCAAAAATTAGAGGTCATAACTAAAACATAGTCACCATAAATCCTGAATTTAAGAGACTGCAGATTCATGACCCAACCCTGCCTTTTCATGTACATTAACAGATTGCAATTGCAGATGTAAAATGAACAGGAGGCACAGCTACATTTGCGGGCGAGACTTCCAAGCTATTTACCTGTTTATATGTACTTTTCCCAAATTCTCCTAAAAGGCTTCGCACTAATTTTTAGATTATACCCAAAGATGAGCACATTCCAACCAATGCAAATGGTTCCTCTTTATCAGCACTGTCACTTTTCCATAATTCAAGCCTGCCTCAATTTTAGATCCTGCACATCAGGCTTCTTTGACAAACGGCTAGGTTGTCTAATCCACTCTGTGCTCAGTACCTTCCATATCAATTGTTGCCAGAGTTTTTGATGATCCTTTCAGCCATCCTTCGGCTCAGTCGTTCGTGCTGATCAAGATGCCACATGTAAGTTAGTCCTATTTACCCAATTTGGTCCCAATTCCTCCAAGCCTTTTCTATTTACGTACCAGTCCAAGTGTCTTTTAAATACTGTTTTAGTAGCTGCCTCAACTACCTCCTGTAGCAGCTCATACCATATACCCACCACCCTCTGAGTGAAAAAGTTGCCCCTCAGGTTCCTAGTGAATCTTTCCCCTCTGACCTTAAACCTCTGTCCTGTGATCTATCTACTATGGATAAAAGGCTCTGTTATGGGGCCTGCAGCAGGAGGTAATTGTCCCTTTCTTTATGAAGCAATGATAATAGAGTTTATTTTTATATCTAGTTTGTGATATTGAAGTGGACATTAACCTCCATTTGTATCTGAATTAGAACTTAAAGAGCTAAATAACTCGATGACAACCCAAGAAATGTCAGTGGAAATCGCAGCATTAAAGCAAGAATGTCCCTTGTATCGGGAGAAACTGTGGAAGATTAAATCTGCAAGCAACCATGTTACCCCAGAAGATAAAGAGCAGGTGAAGCTGTTATTCTGAGTAATTTAGTGGCAGAGAGCTGCACTGCACGGAAGCGGACCCTTTGGCCCACCATGTCCATCATATTGGGCTAGCCCTATTTTGCATTTGTCCAATAGTGAGAGGAAGTGAAGTACAAAAACCAAAAGCACCTGAGAGAAAGTGAGAAGGAGAAAGATAAGGCCTGCAATAGGCAGTGATACCAGCAGTTACCTGTAAAATACCAATGCACAGGAATACAAGAGGCTGCAGAAAATGATGCACTCAGTCCATTTCATCATGGTCACAGCCCTTCCCTCCATTGTAAGCATGGACATGAGACGCTGCCTCAAGAGGTAGCATTTATCCTTGATGCCCACCATCTGGACAAGGTCCACTTCTCGCTGCTACCATTGGACAGATGGTTCAGAAGCCTGAAGTCCCACATTAAGAGGTTCAGGAAAAGTTAATTTCCTACAAATGTCATATCCTTGAACCAACCTGCACAAGCGTAACCCCATCTTGACATCAGAACACTATGGAACATCTCTTGCACTATCATGGATTTTTGTATGTATTTTTTCTAATTGTGTATTGCACTAATGTCATGGAGGGTACCTCATCTTTTGCGGATGACACAAAGTTGGGTGGCAGTGTGAGCTGTGAGGAGGATGCTATGAGACTGCAGGGTGACTTGGATAGGTTGGGTGAGTTGGTAAGATGCATGGCAGATGCAGTATAATGTGGATAAGTGTGAGGTTATCCACTTTGGTGGCAAGAACAGGAAGGCAGATTATTATCTTAATGGTGTCAGATTAGGAAAAGGGGAGGTGCAACGAGACCTGGGTATCCTTGTACATCAGTCACTGAAAGTAAGTGTGCAGGTACAGCAGGCAGTGAAGAAAGCTAATGGCATGTTGGCCTTCATTGCGAGAAGATTTGAGTTTAAGAGCAAGGAGGTTCTTACTGCAGTTGTACAGGGCCCTGGTGAGACCGCACCTGAAGTATCGTGTGCAGTTTTGGTCTCCTAATTTGAGGAAGGACATTCTTGCTATCGAGGCAGTGCAACGTAGGTTCACCAGGTTAATTCCCGGGATGGCGATACTAACATATGATGAAAGAATAGGTCGACTGGGCTTGTATTCACTGTAGTTTAGAAGGGTGAGAGGGGATCTTATAGAAATATATAAAATTCTTAAGGGATTAGACAGACTAGATGCAGGAAAAATGTTCCCCATGTTGGGGGAGTCCAGAACCAGGGGTCACAGTTTCAGAATACGGGGTAGGCCATTTAGGACTGAGATAAGGAAAACCTTTTTCACCCAAAGAGTTGTGAACAGAGTCATAGAGTGATACAATGTGGAAACAGGCCCTTTGGCCCAACTTGGCCACACCGGCCAACAATGTCCCAGCTACACTAGTCCCACTTGCCAGCGCTTGGTCAATATCCCTCTAAACCGTGTCCTACCCATGTACCTGTCTAACTGTTTCTTAAACGATGGGATAGTCCCAGCCTCAACTACCTTCTCTGGCAGCTTGTTCCATACATCCATTTGTGTAAAAAGTTACCCCTCGGATTCCTATTAAATCTTTTCCCCATCACCTTGAACCTATGTCCTCTGGTCCTCAATTCCCTTACTCTGGGCAAAAGACGCTGTGCATCTACCCGAACTATTCCTCTCATGATTTTGTCTACCTCTATAAGATCTCCCCAAATCCTCCTGCGCTCTATGGAATAGAGATCCAGCCTACTCAACCTATCCCTATAGCTCACACCCTCTAGCCCTGGCAACATCCCTGTAAATCTCTTCTGAACCTTTTCAAGCTTGACAAAGTACCAAAAGCCTTTTTGACCACCTTTTCTATTTGTGACTCGACCTTCAAGGAACCATGCACCTGCACTAGATCCCTCTGCTCTACAACACCACCCAGAGGCCTACCATTCACTGTGTATGACGACACAAAATTAAATTCCATCAACCATTCCACCGCCCACCTGGCCAATCGATCCAGATCCTGCTGCAAACGTTCACAACCATCTTCACTGTCTGCAAAACCACTTACTTTTGTATCATCAGCAAACTTGCTAATCGTGCCCTGTATGTTCTCATCCAAATCATTGATGTAGATGTCAAACAGTAACGGGCCCAGCACCGAACCCTGAGGCACACCACTAATCACAGGCATCCAGTCTGAGAAGCAACCTTCCACCATTACCCTCTGCTTCCTTCCATGGAGCAATTTGCTATCCTTTCAGCTATCTCTCCTTGGATCCCATGCGATCTAACCTTCCAGAGCAGCCTACCATGCGGAACCTTGTCGAATGCCTTCCTGAAATCCATGTACACAACATCTACAGCTCTGCTCTCATCAACCGTTTTGGTCACGTCTTCAAAAAAAATCACAGATTTGTGAGACACGACCTCCCACGTACAAAACGATGCTGACTATCCCTCATCAGCCCTTGCCCATCCAAATGCCTATCCCTCAGAATACTCTCCAGTTAATTACCAACTACAGATGTTGAGCTCACCGGCCTATAGTTCCCAGCATTTTCCCTGCAGCCCTTCTTAAAAAGAGGCACAACATTTGCCACCCTCCAGTCTTCCGGCACCTCTCCTGTATTTAAGGACGACTCGTAAATTTCAACCAGGGCTCCCACAATTTCCTCTCGAGTTTTCCACAATGTCTTCGGATATAGCAGATCAGGCCATGGAGTTTTTTCTACCTTCAAACATGACAGTACCTTCAGTACTTCTTCGACAATAACCCTGACTGCTCTCAAGACATTTCCAGTGACTGCTCCAATTTCCTCCGTCCAAAAACACCCCACTTTGCCGATGCTTCTTTCCCTTCAAATAACCTGCTCCAGTCAACTTGAGCAAGACCTTCTCTCATACCCTCAAAGTTGGCCTTACCCCAGTAGAGCATTTTAAGACGTGGACCCTCTCCATCCCCATTCATAACTATTTTAAACCTAATCGAACTGTGGTCACTGGTTTTTAAAAGGCTCCTCCACAGGCACTTCATTAACTTGCCCTTCCCAATTTCCCAATACTAGATCCAGCTTTGCCCTCCCATGTGTGGGGGCCTCCACATACTGCTTAAGAAAACTCTCCTGAACACTTTTGATTAATTGCATCCCATCTGAACCCTTCACACTATGATTTTCCCAGTCTATATTGGGAAAGTTAAAATCCCCTACTACAACAACCTTATTTGACCTGCAGCTGTCTGCAATCTCCCAGCACATTTGTTCTTCTAATTCTCGTTGACTATTCGGGGGTCTGTAATACACCCCCAGCAAGGTAATCATCCCTTTCTTGTTCCTCTACTCCACCCATATAGCCTCACCAGACGAACCTTCCGTAATGTCACCTCTGAACACAGCCATGACATCCTCCTTAACCAACAATGCAACCACCCCCTCCTCTTTTTCCCTCACCCCTGTCTCTCCTGAAGCTCCTGTGCGCCGGAACATTGAGCTGCCAGTCCTTCCCCTCCCTTAACCAAATTTCAGTCATGGCTACAATGTCCCAGTCGCTCATACCTATCCATTCCCTAAGCTCATCTGCCTTACCCGTCAACCTTCCTTCCTCACTCTCCGCCTTTCACCTGCCTATTCTGTCCAATAAGCTTTCCCACACCACCCTCCATACCAACGTTTAGCCTCTCACGTGCCTCTGTCCTGTGTGAGATCCCACCCCTCTGCCAATCTAGTTTAAACCCTCCAGTGTATCATTAGTAAACCTTCCCGCTAGGATGTTGGTCCCCCTCCAGTTTAGGTGCAACCCGTCCCTTTTATACAGGTCACCCCAACCCCGGAAGAGATCCCAATTATCCAGGTCTGAATCCCTGCCCACTGCACCAACTCCTCAGCCACACATTCATTTCCCCTATTTTGCTATTCATGCCTTCACTAGCATGAGGTACTGGAAGCAATCCTGAGATGACTACCCTGCAGGTCCTGCTTTTCAGTCCACCACCCAATTCCGTAAATTCTTGTTGCAGAACGTCCTTCCTCTTCCTACCTATATCATTCATGCCAACATGCACAACAACCTCTGGCTGCTCCCCCTCACTATTGAGGATGACGTGCAGCCGCTCCGAGACATCCTGGACCCTGGCACCAGGGAGGCAACACACCATCCTGGCATCTCGCCTGCTGCCGCAGAATCTCCTGTCTGCGCCTCTGACGATGGAGTCTCCCACCACTATGGCCTGCCTGTTGATTCACAGCACCAGGGTTGGAATCACAGCCCTGGCTACCACTCAATCCTGCCATGTCATCCGCTCCCAAGAGGGTGTACCTGTTTTCAGTAGGTACAGCCACCGGGGTTTCCTGCACTCCACGTTTATTCCTCTTTCTCATAGTCACCCGCCTTCACTCTTCCTGTATCCTTGGTGTGAACCTCATTGAAGGTCTTGTCCAGGAAACTCTTGTTTTCCCGGATGGTCCTGAGATAATCCAACTGCTGCTCAAGTTCCCCCACACGGTTATTCAGGAGCTGCACCTGGACACAATTTCTGCAGGTGTAGTTTCCAGAAGCACCAGCAGTGTCCCTGACTTCCCACGTCCTGCAGGAAACACACTGTACCCACTTGCCTGCCATTTCTTCAGTGGACAAAAAATGTCACAAGTTTTGAATCAAGTGTAGCCTCCTTGCCTCAGCCCCCTCGCCAAAGACTCTCTAGCCAAAGACTCACACTTTACTCACCAAGGCACTTCACGTCTCCAATGCCGCTCTGCTACAGCTGCACTTCTTTATCTGTTACCTAATCAACTACTTTAGGGCTAATTTGTAGAGAATCTGGAATTGTCTGCCCCAGAAGGCAGTGGAGGCCAATTCACTGGACGTTTACAAGAGAGAGAGAGTTAGATTTAGCTCTTAGGGCTAACGGAATCAAGGGATATTGGGAAAATGCAGAAACGGAATAATGATTTTATATGATCAGCCATGACCACATTGAATGGCAGTGCTGGCTCGAGGGACCGAATGGCCTCCTCCTGCACCTATTTTCTATGTTTCAACCAGTGAGGGTAAGGAGGAAAGCTGAGTTTGTGGCTGTGGAATTGGAGCAGGGGGCAGGGTATTTTGTACCATTCGTATCTCTTCTGGTGCAGAGGTGACCTGTACAAGAGGGGCCTCTGAAATGGAGGTGAACCAATATCCTGGCAGGTAGGTTTGCAAATAAGGATAGTTTGGTTTAATTGGTTTAATGACTGTTGGTTTAATTTATATTTATGCCAAGCTTTTTTTATTGATTAAGGAGAATAGCACGGATGACATCACTGATGGTATATTCAGTGAGGTTATATGGGTGGGTCTGAGAAATAAAAAGGGGTTGATCGCATTATTTGGCATCTTATAGACGCCCTAGTCAATGGGAAATAGAAGAACAAATATGCCAGGAGATGACAGACAGCTGCAAGACTAATACGGTTGTCATAATGGGGGATTTTAAATTTCCCAGTGTAGACTGGGACTGCCAGATTCTCTATAATAGCTTAGATGGGATGGAATTTGACAAATATGTTTAGGAAAATTTACTTAGGCCACATGTGGCGGGCCCTACAAGGGAGAGGACAAAGCTCGACCTACTCTTAGGAAGTTCTGACGGATGGTGACTCAAGTGTCTGTGGGTAAGCCTTTTAGACAATAGATAATAGACAATAGGTGCTGGAGTAGGCCATTCAGCCCTTCGAGCCAGCACCGCCATTCAATGCGATCATGGCTGATCACTCTCAATCAGTACCCCGTTCCTGCCTTCTCCCCATACCCCCTCACTCCGCTATCCTTAAGAGCTCTATCCAGCTCTCTCTTGAAAGCATCCAACGAACTGGCCTCCACTGCCTTCTGAGGCAGAGAATTCCACACCTTCACCACTTTCTGACTGAAAAAGTTCTTCCTCATCTCCGTTCTAAATGGCCTACCCCTTATTCTTAAACTGTGGCCCCTTGTTCTGGACTCCCCCAACATTGGGAACATGTTTCCTGCCTCTAATGTGTCCAATCCCCTAATTATCTTATATGTTTCAATAAGATCCCCCCTCATCCTTCTAAATTCCAGTGTATACAAGCCTAATTGCTCCAGCCTTTCAACATACGACAGTCCCGCCATTCCGGGAATCAACCTAGTGAACCTACGCTGCACGCCCTCAATAGCAAGAATATCCTTCCTCAAATTTGGAGACCAAAACTGCACACAGTACTCCAGGTGCGGTCTCACCAGGGCCCGGTACAACTGTAGAAGGACCTCTTTGCTCCTATACTCAACTCCTCTTGTTACGAAGGCCAACATTCCATTGGCTTTCTTCACTGCCTGCTGTACCTGCATGCTTCCTTTCAGTGACTGATGCACTAGGACACCCAGATCTCGTTGAACATCCCCTCTTCCTAACTTGACACCATTCAGATAATAATCTGCCTTTCTATTCTTACTTCCAAAGTGAATAACCTCACACTTATCTACATTAAACTGCACCTGCCATGTATCCGCCCACTCACACAACCTGTCCAAGTCACCCTGCAGCCTTATTGCATCTTCCTCACAATTCACACTACCCCCCAGCTTAGTATCATCTGCAAATTTGCTAATGGTACTTTTAATCCCTTCATCTAAGTCATTAATGTATATCGTAAATAGCTGGGGTCCCAGCACCGAACCTTGCGATACCCCACTGGTCACTGCCTGCCATTCCGAAAGGGACCCATTTATCCCCACTCTTTGCTTTCTGTCTGTCAACCAATTTTCTATCCATGTCAGTACCCTACCCCCAATACCATGTGCTCTAATTTTGCCCACTAATCTCCTATGTGGGACCTTGTAGAAGGCTTTCTGAAAGTCGAGGTACACCACATCCACTGACTCTCCCCTGTCAATTTTCCTAGTTACATCCTCAAAAAATCCCAGTAGATTTGTCAAGCATGATTTCCCCTTCGTAAATCCATGCTGACTCGGAATGATCCTGTTACTGCTATCCAAATGCTCAGCAATTTCGTCTTTTATAATTGACTCCAGCATCTTCCCCACCACTGATGTCAGACTAACTGGTCTATAATTACCCGTTTTCTCTCTCCCTCCTTTCTTAAAAAGTGGGATAACATTTGCTATCCTCCAATCCACAGGAACTGATCCTGAATCTATAGAACATTGAAAAATGATCTCCAATGCTTCCACAATTTCTAGAGCCACCTCCTTAAGTACCCTGGGATGCAGACCATCAGGCCCTGGGGATTTATCAGCCTTCAGTCCCATCAGTACAAGGTATTGAGGTTGGGACGCTATGTTATAGTTGTGAGGCCGCACATTTAGTACTGTTTTCACTTTTGGTCACCCTACAATAGGAAGGATGTCATTAAGCTGGAAAGAGTGTAGAGAAGATTTATGAGGATGTTGCCAGGACTTGAGGGGCTGAGGTATAGAGAGGTTGGGCAAGCTAGAATTTTATTCTTTGGGGGGCAGAAAGCTGAGGGGTGATCTTCTTGAGGTGGATAAATCTTGAGGGGAATAGATAGGGTAAATTTATCCACAGATGGGAATCAAACACAAGTGGATGAATCTTTAAGGTGAGGGGGGCAAGATTTAATATGAATCTGAGTATGGAATGAGCTGCCCGATGACATAGTTAAGGTAGAAACTATAACAGCATCCGGAAGGTACTTGGATAGGTACATGGTTGGGAAAGGTTAAGAGGGTTATGAGCCAAAGGCAGGCAATGGGACTTGCCTCGATGGGGCATCTTGGTTGGCATGGATGAGTTGAGCTCATGGGCCTGTTTCCATGCTGTAAAACCCCAATTATCAATTACCCATTACCTTCCACAGATGTTGTCTGGTCTGCTGATCTCCCTCCCCCAGCCGTAGAAGCATGTTGCATTGGGCCAGTGGGTCAATTTGCATAAACCTACAAGTGACCAAGATTATCTTTTATTTTGTATGGGTGTAAATTTAATTAAAGGGTTTGAACAGGATGTGAATGGGCAAAGTTCTTGAGGCCATATTGAAAAGGAACGGCAATTGTTAGTGAATAGAAGGGAGGATATAACTATGCTCTCTCCTCTTATCTAGGTTCATAATGAACGAAAGCGATACATCAAAGAATGGCGAAAAAGAAAAAGAATGGTAAGAATGAATTATGGGCCATTTAGAGATAGAGACATGGCCACTTGGAGCATTTGTACAGGTGGGGAGTGATATTAGTGGGTTAACTAACTAGTGCAGTAAGAACAGGGCCTTTGGTGCCAAGATGCCTGTGTCGAACATAGAACGTAGAAATACAGCACAGGATCAAGCTGAACATGACGCCGAGACAAAGTCTTATAATTCTGTGCATTCCCCTTCATTCCCTGAATATCCATCTGCCGATCCAAACGTGTCTTAGATGCCACTAACGTATCTGCCTCCCCCACCAACCTAACCCGAACCCTAACCCTAACCCTAACCCTAACCCTAACCCTAACCCTAACCCTAACCCTAACCCTAACCCTAACCCTAACCCTAACCCTAACCCTAACCCTAACCCTAACCCGAACCCGAACCCGAACCCTAACCCTAACCCCAACCCCAACCCCAACCCCAACCCCAACCCTAACCCCAACCCTAACCCTAACCCTAACCCTAACCTTAACCTTAACCCCAACCCTAACCCCAACTCCAACCCTAACCCTAACCCCTAACCCCGAACCCTAACCCCAACCTTTGCAGCCTGTTCCAGGCACTCGCCACCTTCTGTTTAAAATAAAAGAGACTTGCCTCGCACACCTCCTTTAAATGTTGCCCCTTTCACCTTAAAGCTGTGCCCTCTAGTTATTGACACTTCCATCCTGGGGGAAATAGTTCCGACTGTCTACCCTGTCTATGCCTCTCATAGTTTTATATTTGTCTCCCCTCAACCTCTGACATTCCAGAGAAAACAATCCAAGTCTGTCTAACTCTCTTTGTAGCTAATACCCTAAAATCATGGCGCCATTCTGGTAAACCTCATCTGCACCCCTTCCAAAGTCTCCACATCCATCCTGTATTGGGATGACCAGAACAACATACAATACTCCAAATATGGCCTAACCAAAGTCCTATCAAGGTGCATCGTGACTTCTTGACTCTTGTACTCAATGCCAAGACCAATGAAGGCAAGCATTCCATATGCTGTCTTTACTGCTGCATCTATTTGTGCAACTGTCAGGGAGTTGTGGACTTGGACCCCAGAATCTCTTTGTACATCAATGCTGTTAAGTATCCAACCATTAATTGTATTTTTCTCCTTGCATTCGATCTCCCAAAGTGCAACATTGCACACTTGCTCGGATTAAACTCCAACTGCCATTTCTCCACCCATTCCTGTAGCTGATCTATATTCTACTATATACTTTGACAGCCTTTCTCACAGTCCGTGACTCTGCAAACTTACTAATCCATCATTTATATATATCACAAACAGCAGAGGTCCCGGCACAAATCCCTGTGGAATTCCACTGGTCACAGACCGCCAGCCCGAATATTGTCTTTCCACCACAACTGTCTGTCGACAACATCCACCATCGAACTCCGTTGTCACCTCCTCAAAAAACCTGATCAAGTTAGTAAGACACAACCTGCTGTATATAAAGCCATGCTGACTGACCCTAATCAACCTATTCTCTTCCAAATGAGAGTAAATCCCATCCTAAAGAATCATATGCAATAACTCCCTATCACCAACATGAGCCTCACCCATATATAATTCCCTGGGTTCTCCCCACTTTTGTTCTTAAACAAAGGAACAACTTTAGCTATACTCCAGTTCTCCAGGACCTTGCCTGTGTTTAGAGAAGACATGTATCTTTGTCAAGGCTCTACAATCTTCTCTCGTCTCAATAACTGGGATGGATCCCATCAGCTCCTGAGGTTTTCCACCTTAATGCTCTTAAGAGCCCCAACACCTCCTCCTTAATCTCAAGGTGTCCTTGCTTAGTATTCTTCACACTGATCAGCTAAAAAAATTAATAAAAAATAAAAAAATAAAGTGGATGAGGTTGAGGCTCAGTTAGACATTGGCAAGTATGATGTTGTGGTAATCACTGAGACATGGCTACAAGAGGACCAGGGCTGGGAACTGAATATTCAGGGGCACACAACATAGAAAAGACAGACAGGTGGGCAGAGGGGGTGGGGTCGCTCTGTTGGTGAGGAATAATATTCACTCCCTTGCAAGGGGTGACATAGAATCAGGAGATGTAGAATCAGTACGGATAGAAATGAGGAATTGTAAGGGTAAAAAGACCCTAATGGGAGTTATCTACAGGCCCCCAAACAGTAGCCTCGACATAGGGTGCAAGTTGAATCAGGAGCTAAAATTGGCATATCGCAAATGTAATGCTACGGTGGTTATGGGAGATTTCAACACGCAGGTAGACTGGGAAAATCAGGTTGGTAATGGACCCCAGGAAAGAGAGTTTGTGGAGTGTCTCCGAGATGGATTCTAAGAACAGCTTATACTGGAGCCTACTAGGGAGAAGGCAATTCTGGATTTAGTGTTGTGTAATGAACCTGATCTGATAAGGGGACTCGAGGTAAAAGAGCCATTAGGAGGCAGTGATCACAATATGATAAGTTTTACTCTACAAATTGAGAGGGAGAAGGGAAAATCGGAAGTGTCAGTATTACAGTATAGCAAAGGGGATTACAGAGGCATGATGCAGGAGCTGGCCAGAATTGACTGGAAGGAGGCCCTAGCAGGGAAGACGGTGGAACAGCAATGGCAGGTATTCCTGGGAATAATGCAGAAGTTGCAGGATCAATTCATCCCAAAGAGGAGGAAAGATTCTAAGGGGAGTAAGAGACACCTGTGGCTGACAAGGGAAGTCAAGGACAGCATAAAAATAAAAGGGAAGGAGTACAACAAAGCAAAGAAGAGTGGGAAGCCAGAGGATTGGGGGTCTTTTAAAGAGCAACAGAAGATAACTAAGAAGGCAATATGGGGAGAAAAGATGAGGTATGAGGGTAAACTAGCCAATAATATAAAGGAGGATAGTAAAAGCTTTTTTAGGTATGTAAAGAGGAAAAAAATAGTCAAGGCAAATGTGAGTCCCTTGAAGACAGAAGCAGGGGAATTTATTATGCGGAACAAGGAAATGGCAGACGAGTTGAACCGGTACTTTGGATCTGTCTTCACTAAAGAAGATACAAGCAATCTCCCAGATGTTCTAGTGGCAAGAGATCCTAGGGTGACGGAGGAACTGCAGGAAATCCACATTAGGCAGGAAATGGTGTTGGGTAGACTGATGGGACTGAAGGCTGATAAATCCCCAGGGCCTGATGGTCTGCATCCCAGAGTACTTAAGGAGGTGGCGCTAGAAATTGTGGACGCATTGGTGATCATTTTCCAATGTTCTATAGATTCAGGATCAGTTCCTGTGGATTGGAGGGTAGCTAATGTTGTCCCACTTTTTAAGAAAGGAGGGAGAGGGAAAACTGGAAATTATAGACCAGTTAGTCTTACATCAGTGGTGGGGAAGATGCTGGAGTCAATTATAAAAGATGAAATTGTGGAGCATTTGGATAGTAGTAACAGGATCATTCCGAGTCAGCATGGATTTACGAAGGGGAAATCATGCTTGACTAATCTTCTGGAATTCTTTGAGGATGTAACTAGGAAAATTGACAGGGGAGAGCCGGTGGATGTGGTGTAACTTGACTTTCAGAAAGCCTTCGACAAGGTTCCACATAGGAGATTAGTGGGCAAAATTAGAGCACATGGTATTGGAGGTAGGGTACTGACATGGATAGAAAATTGGTTGACAGACAGAAAGCAAAGAGTGGGATAAATGGGTCCCTTTCAGAATGGCAGGCAGTGACTAGTGGGGTACCGCAAGGCTCGGTGCTGGGACCGCAGCTATTTACAATATACATTAATGACTTGGATGAAGGGATTAAAAGTACCATTAGCAAATTTGCAGATGATACAAAGCTGGGTGGTAGTGTGAACTGTGAGGAAGATGCTATGAGGTTGCAGGGTGACTTGGACAGGTTGTGTGAGTGGCCGGATGCATGGCAGATGCAGATTAATGTGGATAAGTGTGAGGTTATCCACTTTGGTGATAAGAATAGGAAGGCAGATTATTATCTGAATGGTGTCAAGTTAAGAAAAGGGGACGTACAACGAGATCTGGGTGTCCTAGTGCATCAGTCACTGAAAGGAAGCATGCAGGTACAGCAGGCAGTGAAGAAAGCCAATGGAATGTTGGCCTTCATAACAAGAGGAGTTGAGTATAGGAGCAAAGAGGTCCTTCTGCAGTTGTACAGGGCCCTAGTGAGACCGCACCTGGAGTACTGTGTGCAGTTTTGGTCTCCAAATTTGAAGAAGGATATTCTTGCTATTGAGGGCATGCAGCGTAGGTTTTCTAGGTTAATTCCCGGAATGGCGGGACTATCATATGTTGAAAGACTGGAGCGACTAGGCTTGTATACACTGGAATTTAGAAGGATGAGAGGAGATCTTATCGAAACGTATAAGATTATTAAGGGGTTGGACACGTTAGAGGCAGGAAACATGTTCCCAATGTTGGGGGAGTCCAGAACAAGGGGCCACAGTTTAAGAATAAGGGGTAGGCCATTTAGAACTGAGATGAGGAAAAACTTTTTCAGTCAGAGAGTTGTGAATCTGTGGAATTCTCTGCCTCAGAAGGCAGTGGAGGCCAATTCTCTGAATGCATTCAAGAGAGAGCTCGATAGAGCTCTTAAGGATAGCGGAGTCAGGGGGTATGGGGAGAAGGCAGGAACGGGGTACTGATTGAGGATGATCAGCCATGATCACATTGAATGGCGGTGCTGGCTCGAAGGGCCGAATGGCCTCCTCCTGCACCTATTGTCTATTGTCTATTGTCAGCAAGGATATTGTAGGCTAAAGGGCCCATTGATGTGTTGTATATCTCTGACTCTTAAGTTTCTAGCATATGATTTGATTTCAGGAAAGCAAGCTGTGGTTTCTGTTGGAACTGCTGCTGACCTGCTGTGTATTAACACCAACTTTCACACTTTCTATTCAGGCAACTGATTTGATTGATGCTGTTCTGGAAGGGTATCCCAAAAACAAGAAACAGTTCTATGTAAGTAATGAAAAGCACTTGTGCTCAGGCCAGAATGAGCTGTGCACAGCATGCATAAGTAGGCTCAGACTACATTTGGCAATGTGACCATTCTATGGTTTCTCTTTATCTTCCAGTTGCCAACCACTTTAACTCCCCTTCCTTTTCCCATACTGACCTTTCTGTCCTAGACCACCTTGATTACCAAAGTGAGACAATGTGCAAACTGGAGGAACACCTCATATTCCGCTTAAGTAGCTTACAGTCCAAGGGTATAAACATTGAATTTTAGATAACTAACCATCAAACACCACTCCCCCTCCCACCACCTTTCCCTTCCCACTCTCGCCTTTCACCAGCGATCCTTCTTCTGGTTTCACATTTCACGCCTATTCTCACACACCAGCTTCTGTCTCTAATCTTGCTCTAACACCACCTGACTTCATCTCATCATCCTCCTACCTGCTACCTTACCTTGTACCAAATATCTTCTACCACCATCTGTCTCACCCCTCCCTCTCACTTTATGTAGGCTATCCTCCTTCTGCACTCAGGCCTGATGCAGCCTCTCGACCTGAAATGTCAACCATTTCTTTCCCTCCACAGATGCTACTCAACTCTGAGTTCATCCAACTGTTTGCTTTTTGCTTAATTCTAGCTTTTATTATGTCTCCCTTTGTTCATCTCTCCCATCCCTTCTTCCCCTAACCCCCACCTGGTTTCCACGCTTTTCAACCCCTATCCTTGTGGCCTCACCTGTTACCTACCAGCCTCTATCAGGTAGAAGGGTCTCGACCCGAAACGTCACCCATTCCTTCTCTCCTGATATGCTGCCTGACCTGCTGAGTTACTCCAGCATTTTGTGAATAAATTCCTTCGATTTGTACCAGCATCTGCAGTTATTTTCTTATACAGCCTCTATCAGGTAGAAGGGTCTTGACCCGAAACATCACCAATGGTTACGTGGCGGCGCCTAACGGCAGCGGCTGACTAGCAGTCTGTCCGTCTTTTTTTTCCCCTTTTTTTGTTGTGTGTCGGTGTTGGGATGGTTTTTATATATATTTTTTGGTTGTGTATGTGTGGGAGGGGGTGGTGGTGTGGGTGTGGGTGGGTGTGGGGGGGGGGAACTTTTCTCTTCCTCACGGCGCGGGGTGCGGCTCGGCTGTGGGGCCTAACATCGCCCGGTGCGGCTCGGCCGCTGGACTTTACATCACCCGGTGCGGCTCGGCCGCTGGACTTTACATCCCGGTGCGGCTTGGCCGCTGGACTTTACATCCCGGTGCGGCTTGGCCGCTGGACTTAACAGTGCCCGGTGCAGCTCGGCTGCGGGGCTTAACATCGCCCGGTGCAGCTCGGCTGCGGGGCTTAACATCGCCCGGTGCAGCTCGGCTGCGGGGCTTAACATCGCCCGGTGCAGCTCGGCTGCGGGGCTTAACATCGCCCGGTGCAGCTCGGCTGCGGGGCTTTTCATCGCCCGGTGCAGCTCGGCTGCGGGGCTTAACATCGCCCGGTGCAGCTCGGCTGCGGGGCTTTTCATCGCTGGTGCGGCTCGGCTGCGGACTTAACATCGCCCGGTGCAGCTCGGCTGCGGGGCTTTTCATCGCCGGTGCGGCTCGGCTGCGGACTTTACATCGCCCGGTGCGGCTCGACCACGGGACCTAGCTGCGCAAGGCTTGGTCGCGGGCCTTTCATCGCCCGGTTCGGCCGCGAGACGTTTCAGCGCCCGGTGCGGGGACTGTGCGGGTCGGTCGGGGACGAGCTGTCTGTCTGGGCGTGGGGAAGAGAGGGGAAGTTTTGTTGCCTCCATCACAGTGAGGGGGTGTTTGGAGTCACTGTGATGGACGTTTGTGTTGGGGTTATGTGTCTTGTGTTCTTTTTTTATCTATGACTGCTATGTAGTTTCGTTCGGTACTTCGGTACCGAACGACAAATAAAGCTCTGTTATCAGATACAAACCTC
Organism: Rhinoraja longicauda; assembly: GCF_053455715.1. NCBI lineage: Eukaryota > Metazoa > Chordata > Chondrichthyes > Rajiformes > Arhynchobatidae > Rhinoraja > Rhinoraja longicauda. Next base: position 107,683 of record NC_135981.1, on the reverse strand, counting down.
TGAGAAGCCATTTGTCCCCATATAATCCAAAACAAGATAAATAATTAGAGAAAGTGGGACTAGCCAAGAGGATCTATCTCCCTCCCTCATTGTTCTGTTGATAAGTAAATTCAGTAACTTGACCATTGACATTTTAATTGTTTTATTAATTGTAAATTTCCCCGGTTTGGGATGAATAAAGGAATATATTAATATTATTATTATTATTATTAATTCAGGAGGAGCTTGGAATAGAAACTGATGAAGATCATTCTGTTGCTGTACCAGACTTGTGAAGGAATCAAATCCTACGCTCAGTGGAGAACTCCTGTAAGATCAGTGACTGAATATCTTTTCCATCCAAAGCCATAGTTTTAATGTTCTCCACTCAATGCATTCAGCAGTTTGAGGTTTACTGGGATTGGTGGCTGCTGCTTTGAGTGGAAATTATTGTGAAATATGTGTATTTCCTGAGTTTCACTCCATTGCAGTTCTCTCTCCTTCTGATTCTCATAATTTAAGGAGCGGGATTTTCACTGCTGTAGACCTATCTGGCCCTTCAAATCTGTATAAGGTTGAGCCAGCTTTACCTCAGTGCCATTTTTCCTGATTCCCTTAATAGCCATATATCTATCTCTGCTTTGAATGAGTATAACAGCCTCCACAGTCTTCTAAGATTGAGAATTCTCTGAGATTCACCTCATATGAAGACATTTTGCATCTCAATCCTGAATGGGGTGCACCTTTTTCTGAGACTGACCCCTGGTACTGTTCACTCAGCCACGGGTGGGGAAATCTTCCATTATTTGAGTCTGTCAAGTCTTGTTGGAAATTTGTAAATTCTGATGGAAGATAACTAGGCGATGCTTCACTGCAGTGTGAGTTCAGAATTCCGGCTCCATTGTTTCCAATTTCATTCCCAGCCTCTTGAGTGCTGTGAAGTTCAGCTTAGGGCAGTGGTGTATATACATCTCCAGTACTACATCCACTGAGAAGAGCTGTCCAAAAATGGTTGAAAAAGTATAATTATAAACCTCCAAGGAGAGCTTCAATGAATCAAACAGTCAGGACTTCATTGTTGGTGTGTTCATCAGGAGCTTAACCACTTGATCAGTGATGGGTGGAGTGTGGGGTAAGGACTGTTTGATCGTCTGTTTTCAAAAATGTTTGTGTTGAGCAGGTTATCCGATAACCATTGTAAATGTTTTTGTTGAGATTAAAATTACTCTTCTGTTGTTATTTATGGGATGTTATTCCTCAACATGATGGTCTCGGCGGTTTCTGAACCTTCCATTATGCACGTGTCGTCTGGGGAATAATGAACAACGAGTGAAAGATTTCCTTCCCTTAAGTATATTTTTGAACTAGATGGGAGGGTATTTGATTGAAACAAGCAAGATCCTTAAGAGTTTTGAGTGTGCTAATATGTTACATTCACTTTCTAAGGCAATCTAGAGCCAAAGGTTATCCATTTAAGGCTGAGAAGAGGCAAAACTAAGTCAGGGATGAGTCTTTCCTCTAAGGGGCTGTAGAAATACAGCAAATCCTCATTATAACAGACCATAAAGGGGGGGGGGGGGGGAGGGGGGTTGATGTTCATTGTTGCCAATTATCTGCTAAAATCAAGTAAGATATTATCATGGTATATAGTTGAAACAACATTGGGACCCTTCTTCAGATCGATGCAGACTGCTGAGTTACTGCAGCACTTAACTGCTGAGTCATTGCACCTAAAAACTAGGCACCGATGGCGCTGGTCTTGGCGTGGATATTGTTGCAGTTCACGCTGTAGTCCCCAACAGGACACATGTTCTTCAGGCTGCCACTACCGACAAGACGCCCTCAGTCAGCGTGGGGCTCCATCCCCTCTCACCCTTTGCTTTTTCCATTCCCTGCTCCACTGCCACCCACCCTGCAGTTACCTACATCTTCCAGGGATGTTTTGTTTGGCAGATCAGTCATTTGGAGGAGAAGGGGTGAGATAGTAATCAAGGCTGAAGGTGATAAGTGGAGAATACAGAAGGGTGGAATAAGAAAGAGAGGTAGGGGGTGAAAGGTAGAACCAGAGGAAGGAATGGTTGGGAGAAGGGAATAGACAATAGACAATAGGTGCAGGAGTAGGCCATTCAGCCCTTCGAGCCAGCACCGCCATTCAATGCGATCATGGCTGATCACTCTCAATCAGTACCCCGTTCCTGCCTTCTCCACATACCCTCTCACTCCGCTATCCTTAAGAGCTCTATCCAGCTCTCTTGAAAGCATCCAACGAACTGGCCTCCACTGCCTTCTGAGGCAGAGAATTCCACACCTTCACCACTCTCTGACTGAAAAAGTTCTTCCTCATCTCCGTTCTAAATGGCCTACCCCTTATTCTTAAACTGTGGCCCCTTGTTCTGGACTCCCCCAACATTGGGAACATGTTTCCTGCCTCTAATGTGTCCAATCCCCTAATTATGTTATATGTTTCAATAAGATCCCCCCTCATCCTTCTAAATTCCAGTGTATACAAGCCCAATCGCTCCAGCCTTTCAACATACGACAGTCCCGCCATTCTGGGAATTAACCTAGTGAACTTACGCTGCACGCCCTCAATAGCAAGAATATCCTTCCTCAAATTTGGAGACCAAAACTGCACACAGTACTCCAGGTGCGGTCTCACCAGGGCCCGGTACAACTGTAGAAGGACCTCTTTGCTCCTATACTCAACTCCTCTTGTTATGAAGGCCAACATTCCATTGGCTTTCTTCACTGCCTGCTGTACCTGCATGCTTCCTTTCAGTGACTGATGCACTAGGACACCCAGATCTCGTTGAACATCCCCTCTTCCTAACTTGACACCATTCAGATAATAATCTGCCTTTCTATTCTTACTTCCAAAGTGAATAACCTCACACTTATCTACATTAAACTGCATCTGCCATGTATCCGCCCATTCACACAACCTGTCCAAGTCACCCTGCAGCCTTATTGCATCTTCCTCACAATTCACACTACCCCCCAGCTTAGTATCATCTGCAAATTTGCTAATGGTACTTTTAATCCCTTCATCTAAGCCATTAATGTATATCGTAAATAGCTGGGGTCCCAGCACCGAACCTTGTGGTACCCCACTGGTCACTGCCTGCCATTCCGAAAGGGACCCATTTATCCCCACTCTTTGCTTTCTGTCTGTCAACCAATTTTCTATCCATGTCAGTACCCTACCCCCAATACCATGTGCTCTAATTTTGCCCACTAATCTCCTATGTGGGACCTTGTCGAAGGCTTTCTGAAAGTCGAGGTACACCACATCCACTGACTCTCTCCTATCAATTTTCCTAGTTACATCCTCAAAAAATTCCAGTAGATTTGTCAAGCATGATTTCCCCTTCGTAAATCCATGCTGACTCGGAATGATCCTGTTACTGCTATCCAAATGCTCAGCAATTTCGTCTTTTATAATCGACTCCAGCATCTTCCCCACCTCTGATGTCAGACTAACTGGTCTATAATTACCCGTTTTCTCTCTCCCTCCTTTCTTAAAAAGTGGGATAACATTTGCTATCCTCCAATCCACAGGAACTGATCCTGAATCTATAGAACATTGAAAAATGATCTCCAATGCTTCCACTATTTCTAGAGCCACCTCCTTAAGTACCCTGGGATGCAGACCATCAGGCCCTGGGGATTTATCAGCCTTCAGTCCCATCAGTCTACCCAAAACCATTTCCTGCCTAATGTGGATTTCCTTCAGTTCCTCCATCACCCTAGGTTCTCCGGCCCCTAGAATATTTGGGAGATTGTGTGTATCTTCCTCAGTGAAGACAGATCCAAAGTAACGGTTTAACTCGTCTGCCATTTCTTTGTTCCCCATAATAAATTCCCCTGCTTCTGTCTTCAAGGGACCCACATTTGCCTTGACTATTATTTTCCTCTTCACGTACCTAAAAAAACTTTTGCTATCCTCCTTTATATTATTGGCTAGTTTACCCTCGTACCTCATCTTTTCTCCCCGTATTGCCTTTTTAGTTAACTTTTGTTGCTCTTTAAAAGAGTCCCAATCCTCTGCCTTCCCACTCTTCTTTGCTATGTTATACTTCCTCTCCTTAATTTTTATGCTGTCCTTGACTTCCCTTGTCAGCCACAGGTGTCTCTTACTCCCCTTAGAGTCTTTCCGCCTCTTTGGGATAAATTGGTCCTGCAACCTCTGCATTATTCCCAGGAATACCTGCCATTGCTGTTCTACCGTCTTCCCTGCTAGGGCCTCCTTCCAGTCAATTTTGGCCAGCTCATGCCTCTGTAATCCCCTTTGCTATACTGTAATACTGAGACTTCCAATTTTCCCTTCTGCCTTTCCATTTGCAGAGTAAAACTTATCATGTTGTGATCACTGCCTCCTAATGGCTCTTTTACCTCTAGTCCCCTTATCAGATCAGGATCATTACACAACACTAAATCCAGAATTGCCTTCTCCCTGGTAGGCTCCAGTACAAGCTGTTCTAAGAATCCATCTCGAAGGCACTCTACAAACTCTCTTACCTGGGGTCCATTTCCAACCTGATTTTCCCAGTCTACCTGCATGTTGAAATCTCCCAGGTGGGAGGGGAAGGAAAATGGATAAAGAGGGGTGGGTGATGAGCAGATGGATGAGGAGGAGGGTGATGGTGGGGGGAAGGTAGTTGGGGAGAAGCATAAACTAGGTGACCATTTCACTGAGCACTTTGTTCTGACCTCCAGGGCCAGCTGGAGCTCCCAGTTGTTAGCCACTTCAATTCCCATTCCCTTTCTGCCCTTGGCCTCCACTGCTAGAGTAAAACAGGAGACATACTCATTAAGGACCTTGCCCGTCTCCCGTATTCTCTCTCTAGTTACCCACTTTCCCTTTATGTACTTACAAAATCTCTGTGGATTTTTCTTAATATTGTCTGCCAGAGGTATCTCCTGCCCCCTTTTTGTCCTTTCAATTTCCTTCCTAATTTTGCCCTTCTGGTCCTGGAATTCCTCCAGGGATACACAATTCCAGCTGGCCTATGCCTCTTTTTTCACAACCAAAGCCTCACCTTATCTCGTCATACTTTAAGCTAATAGAACATTGGCCCTGGTCCCAAAAGGCTTGCCCTTCCCAATTTCCTATGTCTAGATCAAGCTCTGCCCTGTTCTTTGTTGGGCCTCTACATATTGTCTGAGGAAACTTTTCTGAACACATTTGATAAATTCTGCCCCATCTAAACATTTTGCACCATGTGAGTCCCAGTCAATATTGGGAACATTTAAATTTCCTACAATGACAACTGTTTTAGTCCTACAGCTGCCTGCAATCTTCCATCATATTTGTTCTTCTAATTCCTGCTGACTATTTGTGGGCCTACAGTACACTCTCAACAAGGTGATCATCCTCTTTTTATTTTTCAGCTCCACCCATATATCCTCACTGGACTAACCATCAGTAATGTTATCTTGCCATCCCCTCTTTTACCCCCACTTCTATCTTGCCTGAAACACCTGTGCCATTAAGCTGCCAGTCCTGTCCTTCTTTAAGACAGGTTATCGTAATGGCTACGTCCCAGTCACACTTACCTAGCCACACCCTGAGTTCATCTGCCTCACCTGTCAGGCCTCTCACATTAAAATAAATCAAATTCAATCCAACAATCCTTCCTTGCTTCCTACCATGTTCCTGCAGATATTGTCCACTGAACTTTCTTTCATTCTGCCATACCGACTTCCAGCCTCTCACCTGCCTCAGTCATGTTGGGTCCTGCCCCACCCACAGGGATCATCTGCACTTTGCCTACTCCCTTTTCTCATGGTCACTCATCTACTCTCTTCTAAAGCCACCAACTTTAGTGCTCATCGCAAACTTACACCGTTGCTCCCAAGCAACAGTTCATTATTTTAGCTATTTGCCTTATTTCTCTTTCCACTGATGTGATTGTACCTTTTTGTTTCTGTTAAGATTCCAACTGACAGTTAACTTGACAACTTTGTGATACTACTCCGACCAGCCATTCCTTTTAAGGAGTAACTCAGTGGGTCTGTCCCAACCCAAAACGTCAACGATCCATGTTCTCCAGAGATGATGCCTGACTGGCTGAGTTACTCCAGCACTGTTTTTAAAAAACAAAACAGCGTTGTGTAGTGTGCCAAGTAGGCCGAAATAATGACAAGTAGTCAGGTGCTAGAGAAAGTGAGTTTACTGTAGCTAGCAGGAACAAAAGGCGAGAGAGTAATGCGGTCCCTGACCTTTATACTCCCGGCCGAAGTCCGCCTCCTTGGATCGACCCATTCCCGTGCCGAGGGGTCGTGAGTGGTATGGGCCGACCCTCGGGAGCCACCACAGGACCCCCCCCCAGAACCAGAGGCACGAAACGCACCGGCGGTCGCACTAGTCGACCGAACCGTGTACGGTACCCGTCCGACGGGGGGTCTGGCGGGGGCACAGCTGGAGGGACAAACGGGGGCGGAGAAGGGGGTACAAATACCGGTCGAGATGAGGGGATCGGCGGGTGCGGTGTTGGAGGCACTTGCAAAGGGGGGCGCCCGCGCGGCCGAGGCTGTGCAACCCGCACCGGCTGGTCAATGTCCAAGTGCGCTGGTTTAAGGCGATTAATTGACACGGCCTCCGGTCGGCCCCCCATGTCCAACACAAAAGTTGTCTCCCCGTGTTTCAGCACTTTGAAAGGGCCCTCATAAGGTCTCTGAAGCGGTGTTCGATGGGCGTCGCGGCGAAGAAAAACGTAGGCACAATCCCGAAGGTCCGATGGGACGTATGGGTGGAACGTCCCATGGTGAGACGTAGGCACGGGTGCCAGTTTTCCGACTCGCTCATGAAGGCGCTGTAGGGTGAACGAGGACTGTTCCTCCTGCCCCGGCGACGAGGGCACGAACTCCCCGGGCACGGTGAGCGGCGACCCGTAGACGAGCTCGGCTGATGGCGTTGCGAGGTCCTCCTTTGGTGCCGTCCGGATGCCTAATAAGACCCAAGGCAGTGCGTCCATCCAATCGGGGCCGGAGAGTCGTGCCTTCAACGCAGCCTTGAGCTGCCGGTGGAGCGCCCTCGGACAGCGAGGCGAAAGCTGCGCTCCATGTCTTGTCCATTTTCCTATAATGGATCGTTCGGGGTCACCAATGTAGTGTGCCAAGTAGGCCGAAATAATGACAAGTAGTCAGGTGCTAGAGAAAGTGAGTTTACTGTAGCTAGCAGGAACAAAAGGCGAGAGAGAGTAATGCGGTCCCGGACCTTTATACTCCCGGCCGAAGTCCGCCTCCTTGGATCGACCCATTCCCGTGCCGAGGGGTCGTGAGTGGTATGGGCCGACCCTCGGGAGCCGCCACAGTTGACTTCTCTGCCTTGCAGCCAACTTCCAATGCTGCCAGAACTGCTCTCAGCACTTTGTTTTGGGTTTGTGATATCTGCATTTTGGTGCTTGAGGTACTTTTTGATAATTGTCAACTATCTTGATTAATAGTGTGGGGTGATGTTACTTCATTCTGGGCTCACTCCAATCCAAATCTCTAACCAGCTATGGTGTTACAGATATTACAAACCCACTGACTCCCACAACTATCTCGACTACACTTCTTCCCGACTTGCTTCCTGTAAAGACTCTATCCCCCCACCCGCACCCGAGATGAGGTGTTCCATAACAGGATATCCAAGATGTCTTCATTCTTTATGGAACGGGGGGGGGGGGTTCCCCTCTCTCATCATAGATGAGGCCCTCACTCGTGTCTCCTTTGTACCCTGCAGCGCTGCCCTTGCTCCCCCTCCCCTTAGTGGTAACAGAGACCGAGTCCCACTAGTCCTTACCTTTCACCCCATCAGCCAACGCATACAACACATAATCCAACAAGGTTAGAAGATGCAGCTCAGTGGTGCTTTGTTTACACTGAGATCTGCCTCCATCAGTGTGGGTGGGTGGGTGGTGTGGGTGGTCCAAGATGAAGGAGATTCAGCCTTCATGTCTCCCTGCAGTTCAGATTTAGCACATCACCAGTGGAAATAAATAAATAGACAAATAACACTTTATCTCTGGATGAAATGGTTTATGAATAAATATTAGTTTTTCAAGCTATTTTGGTCACTAACATAAAACAAAGTTAAAGGTAAAACATGATCGTGCCTTGAAATCTAAAAAATTGTTTTCATTGTTTCAATGTTCTGCTCATAAAAAGACTGAAATGTTGTAAATATTAACATTTTATAGCATAACAAAGTGGCTGGAAGGTGAGACATCTTGGACAAAGTTACTCTTCAGTAAAATCACCTTCCTGCCTTCTGGATTGTAAAGAAAAATATTGATGATAAAAATGTAAACTGAGCTCGATGTCCCAGCAAACGGTTCACGTCTCGTAATCAAACTGATGTCCTTAACTTGAATCCAGTCCGGGCACAAGGATTAAAAGCAATCAATCTTTTACACCATCAGCTTCATTATTTGAACTGATATCATTATTCATGCCACGAAGTTTGCAGTGTATAACTCTTCTCCCAGGCCACCTCCGCTATACAAACTTGCTAACTCAATGTAGCTGACCATTTAGTTGTCGCAGTACACCGACCACGATCTCCCGCAGAGTCTGAAACAGCAGATGTGACACAAGTTAACTCATTCCATGCTCAGAACCATGTAGACTGCAGTAAATTAATCAACACCTGAATCTCTGGGACAGCTAATGGAATACTGCTTACGAACGTAATTGCAAACAATGCTCACCAATGTCTCTACTTCTTCAGAGTTTAGGATTTGGCGCATAATATTCTATTCAACTTAGACAGGTGTACAGTAGAGCGCATACTGACTGGTTGTATTACACCTGGTTTAGAATTTGAAGACTCAGGAACAAAAGAAGCTTCAGAAAATGATAGACATTGCCATCTATCACGATACTCCCCACCATGATCAAAGGGATCTACAGGAAGCGTTGCCTCAAAAGGCAGCCAAGGATGGCAGAGTGGCACAGCTAATAGAGTTGCTGCCTCACAGAGTCAGAGACCCAGGCTGCTTCTGTGAAGTTTGCATGTTCTCCCTGGGACTTACAGGTGCTCTAGTTTCCTCCCACATCCCAAAGTTTGTAGGTTAACCGGTCTCTGTAAATTGCCACCAATGTGCAGGGTGCGGATGAGAAAGTGGGATGATGCAGAACTAGTGTGAACAGGTGTGTAGGAAGGAACTGCAGAAGCATGGTTTATACTGAAGATAGACACAAAATGCCAGAGTAATTCAACGAGTCAGACAGCATCTCTGGAAAAAGGAATAGGTGACGTTTCAGGTTGGTGTACCTCGACTTTCAGAAAGCCTTCGACAAGGTCCCACATAGGAGATTAGTGGGTAAAATTAGAGCACATGGTATTGGAGGTAGGGTACTGACATGGATAGAAAATTGGTTGACAGACAGAAAGCAAAGAGGGGATAAATGGGTCCCTTTCAGAATGGCAGGCAGTGACTAGTGGGGTACCGCAAGGCTCGGTGCTGGGACCGCAGCTATTTACAATATACATTAATGACTTGGATGAAAGGATTAAAAGTACCATTAGCAAATTTGCAGATGATACAAAGCTGGGTGGTAGTGTGAACTGTGAGGAAGATGCTATGAGGTCGCAGGGTAACTTGGACAGGTTGTGTGAGTGAGCGGATGCATGGCAAATGCAGTTTAATGTGGATAAGTGTGAGTTTATCCACTTTAGTAGTGAGAATAGGAAGGCAGATTATTATCTGAATGGTGTCAAGTTAGGAAAAGGACGTACAACGAGATCTGGGTGTCCTAGTGCATCAGCCACTGAAAGGAAGCATGCAGGTACAGCAGGCAGTGAAGAAAGCCGATGGAATGTTGGCCTTCATAACAAGAGGAGTTGAGTATAGGAGCAAAGAGGTCCTTCTGCAGTTGTACAGTGCCCAAGTGAGACCGCACCTGGAGCACTGTGTGCAGTTTTGGTCTCCAAATTTGAGGAAGGATATTTATGCTATTGAGGGCGTGCAGCGTAGGTTAATTCCTAGAATGGCGGGACTGTCGTATGTTGAAAGACTGGAGCGACTAGGCTTGTATACACTGGAATTTAGAAAGATGAGAGGGGATCTTATCAAAACATATAAGATTATTAAGGGGTTGGACACGTTAGAGGCAGGAAACATGTTCCCAATGTTGGGGGAGTCCAGAACTTAGGGCCACAGTTTAAGAATAAGGGGTAGGCCATTTAGATCGGAGATGAGGAAAAACCTTTTCAGTCAGAGAGTTGTAAATCTGTGGAATTCTCTGCCTCAGAAGGCAGTGGAGGCCAATTCTCTGAATACATTCAAGAGAGAGCTCGATAGAGCTCTTAAGGATAGTGGAGTCAGGGGGTATGGGGAGAAGGCAGGAACGGGGTACTGATTGAGAATGATCAGCCATGATCACATTGAATAGTGGTGCTGGCTCGAAGGGCCGAATGGCCTAATCCTGCACCTATTGTCTAACCCAGGAATGAGTGGGTTAACATATGATGACCATTTGACGGCACTGGGCCTGTACCAGCTGGAGTTTAGAAGGGTGAGGGGGGAGGGGAAAACCTCATTGAAACTTACCGAATAGTGAAAGTCTTGGATAGAGTGGACGTAGGGAGTATGTTTCCACTAGTGGGAGAGTCTACGACTAAAGGTCTGAGCCTCAGAATTAAAGGAGATGAGGAGGAATTTCTTTTGTCAGAGGGTAGTGAATCAGTGGAATTCAATGGATATTTTTAAAGGCAGAGATAGATACATACTTGATTAGTAGGGGCGTCAGGGGTTATGGAGAGAAGGCAGGAGAATGGGGTTATGAGGGAGAGATAGATCAGCCATGATTGAATGACCCAATTCTGCTCCTATCACTTATGACCTTTAACAAACACTTGCAAACTCAGGTAAGATCTCTAAAGCTTGACATCACCACTAAATAGGAATAAAATAGTCTGCTAGATTGGCACACTATCCACCATCAGAAACATTCCACAACTGCTATGCAATGTTACAAACTATAAAATGCACTGACTGATGCTTATATTATGACAGAGCTCAATGACAAGTGTAAAATTCAAGGAAGCTTTGTCCCATCCTTTAAAATGAGCTATGACTAATAAAAACATAAAATGCAAGAAACACGCAGCAGGTCGGGCTGCACCTACGGGAAGAGAAGGGATAACTTTTGAGTCAAAAAACACCTTTGTCAAAAATGTCACCTGATATGTTGGTTACTCTGCTGTAGGAAGGATGTCATTAAGCTGCAGAGATTTACAGCTATAGGAAGAGGTTAGGCAGGCTAGGACATTATTCCTTGAAGTGCAGGAGACCATGGGGTGATCTTATAGAGTATAAGACCACGAGGAAAATAGATAGGGTAAATGCAGAATCTTTTACACAGAGTAGGGGAATCAAGAACTAGAGGACATTAGTTTAAGGTGAGAGGGGAAAGATTTAATAGGAACCTGAGGGGCAACATTTTCTGAGGAGGTGGTGGGTGTATGGAACGAGTTGCCAGATGAGGTAGTTGGGGTTGGTACTATAACAATATTTAGATGACATTTGGATAGTTACATGGATAAGAAAGACAGAGCATATGGGTCAAATAGGGCAGGTGTGACTTTGTAGATGGGGCATCTTGGCAGCATGGGCAAGCTGAGCAGTCTGTTTCTGTGCTGTATGACAGTTGCCAGGACTCGAGGGCCTGAAATACAGAGAATGGTTGGGGAGGTTAGAATTTAGTCCTGGAAGTGCAGGAGGCTGAGGGTGATCTTATGGATGTATATAAAAATCATGAGAGAAATAGACTGGGTGAATGCACAGTCCTTTTTACACAGAGTAGGAGAATCATAAACTGGAGGGAATAGGTTTAAGATGAGAGGAGAAAGATTTAATGGGAATCTGAGGGGCCATGAGAATTTTTCCACTCATGCAGGTATGGAATGAGGAGATATCTGAGGCAATATTGCAACAGCTTTCAAAAGAGTAGGAGAGATACCTGGATAAGAAAGGTTTAGAGAGATGGGTCAATTTGCAGGCAAATAAGAACAGAAGAGGAGAAAGAGCAGGCTAGGATTCTTCCTTGGAGCACAGGAGGATGAGGGGTGGTCTTTTCGAGGCGTATAAAAACGTGTGGAATAGAACGGGTAGACGCATAAAGTCTCTTGCCCAGAATAGGGGAATCGAAAACCAGAGGTTCAAGGTGAGGGGGTGGGGGAGGAGATTTAAAAGGAACCTAAGGGGTAATTTTTTCATAGAAAGCGTGGTAGGTGTATGGAATGAGCTGCCGGAGGAAGTAAAGGCAGGTACTATCACAACCTTGTTAGACAGGTACACGGATAGGACAGGTTTAGAGGGATATGGGACTAGTGTAGATGGGACATGTTCGGTGTGGGTAAGTTGGGCCGAACGGGCCTATTTCCATGCTCTACCACTCTAGGATATTAGTTGTTTATCTCTCCACATATCTGTTGAGTGTTTCCAGCATTTTGTCTTCTTATTTTGGATTTCCAGCATCTATGGTTATTTTTCCATTTTGATTTAGGACCACACTTCCAACGTGCAGTTTGTGTTGTTCACAAGCTCCATAGATAATTCCTAGTTTCAATACAAAATGGGGAAGTGCATGACACCAGCTCCAGATCTCATGCTGGTGCTGTTGAATGCCCAGTGAGGATGGCAACACACAACCCTCCCTCCGCAATGGCAAACACTTGTTTACGTCCATGGGTCCATCAGAGTTGTTTCTACTGAAATCTACAGTCATGCAGAATGTTCAACCATGTGCTTTAGATTGTAATCTGACCTGTGGTTTGCAGTGTTCCTCAATCCAGTTGAAAACACAGGCTGACAACTCCTGAAAACTGGCCACAGAGATGCACGCATTGAATGACTGGAACAATAAGTCCATGATGTTTTGAAATATACTGAATTTGACCTGATCAGTTACTTGATCCTTGCCTTGTTGAGGATTAGTCTGATGGGCTTTGACAATCTGTTCATAATTCCTGTAAACAAAATGATTTGTTAATTGAAAAAATGACAGGTTCATGATCACCACTGGACTCATCTTTATACTTTCACTTACCATTAATCAAATATAAAAGAACAAAATGTTTTGTATGAATATTCAATACATGAAAATTACCAGAGAACATAAATCCTGGAGTGACTGCCTGAAATGGGAATAAAATGCAAACAAGAGCTGGAATGTATCGAGCCCCTGCCTCTGCTGACAATCAGTCGGCTTTACTCCAGCACTTTCACTACTCACAGAACATAGAACAGCACAGCTCAGGAACAGGCCTTTCGTCCCACAATGTTCATGTCGAACATGATGCTGAGTTAAACTGACCTCATCTGCCTACAAGTGATCCATATCCCTCCATTCCCTACACTTCACGTGCCTATCCAAAGCCTCAAACGCCACTATCGTATCTATCTCCACCGCCTCCCCAGCAGCGCGTGCAAGGCCCCTACCACTCTGTGTAAAAATAAACTTGCCCTGCACATCTCCATTAAATTTTCCCCTTATAAATTATGCCCTCTAGTATTGGCCATTTCCACATCGGGAAAAGGGTTATGACTGTCCACAGGTGGAAATTCGTGGAGTAGCTATTACCAGGGAGAAGGTGCTTAGGAAGCTGAAATGGCTGAAGGTGAATAGGTCACTTGGGCCGGATGGACGGTATCCTAGGGTTCTGAAAGAGGTGGCTTTATAGATTGTGGAGGCATTGACAGTGATATTTCAGGAATCACTAGAGTCAGGGGTGTTCCCAGATGATTGGAAAATTGCCTATATTACCCCGCTGCACAAAAGGGGACAAGGCAGAATAGTGGGAACTATAGGCTGGTTAGTCTGACTTCAGTGGTTCGTAAGATATTAGAGTCCATTATAAAGGATGAGATTACGGAGTACAGATTACGGAGGCTTGTGAAGGGAAGGTCTTGCTTGACAAGTATGCTGGAATTCTTTGGAGAAGTAAATAGCAAGACAGACAAAGGAGAGTCAGTAGATGTTGTTTACTTAGATTTTCAGAAAGTCTTTGATAAGGTGCCACACGTGACCTGTTAAGGATGAAGAGAGCCACGGTATTAAAGGGCAGGGACTAGCATGGATAACTGGTTGGCTGGATGGCAGACGACAAAGAGTGGCAATAAAGGGGGCATTTTCTGGTTGTCAGTGACTAGCGGAGTTCCGCTGGGGTCGGTGCTGGGGCCGCTACTCTTCACATTGTATATTAATGATTTGGACGAGGGGATTGAAGGCTTTGTGGCAAAGTTTGCTGAAATAAATATAGAGACAGAAACATAGAAAATAGGTGAGGCCATTTGGCCCTTCAAGCCAGCACCACCTTTCATTGTGATCATGGCTGATCATCCACAATCAGTAACCCGAGCCTGCCTTCTCCCCATATCCCTTGATTCAACTGGCCCCTAGAGCTCTATCTTACTCTCTTTTAAATTTATCCAGTGAATCGGCCTCCACTGCCTTCAGTGGCAGAGAATTCCACAAATTTTCAACTCAGGGTGAAAACGTTTTTTCTCATCTCAGTTTTAAATGGTCTCCCCTTTATTCTTAGACTGTGCCCCCTGGTTCTGGAGTCCCCCAACATTGGGAACATTTTTTCTGCATCTAGCTTGTCCAGTCCTTTGAAAATTTTATGTTTCTATCAGATCCCCTTTTATCCTTCCAAATTCCAGTGAATACAAGCCAGTTCTTTCCTCACATGACAGTCCCGCAATACCAGGGATTAACCTCGCGAACCTACGCTGCACTGCCTCAATAGCAAGGATGTCCTTTCTCAAATTAGGAGACTAAAACTGCACACAATATTCCAGATGTGGTCTCACCAGGGCCCTGTACTCTTCTACACTCAAATCCTCGTTATGAAGGCCAACATGCCATTAGCTTTCTTCACTACCTGCTGCACCTGCATGCTTACTTTCAGTGACTGGTGTAGGACACCCAGGTCTCGTTGCACTTCCCTTTTTCCTAATCTGACACCATTAAGACAATAATCTGCCTCCTTGTTCTTGGTGCCAAAGTGGATAACCTCACATTTATCTACATTATACTGCATCTGCCATGATTCTGCCCACTCACACAACCTGTCCAAGTCACCCTGCAACCTCTTCGCAGTTCACACTGCCACCCAGCTTTGTGTCATCTGCAAATTTGCTAGTGTTACTTTTAATTCCATCATCGAAATCATTAATATATATTGTAAATAGTTGCGGCCCCCAGCACCGAGCCTTGCGGCACTCCACTAGTCGCTGCCTGCCTTTCTGACAGGGACCCGTTTATTCCTACTCTTTGTTTCCTGTCTGCCAACCAATTCTCTAATAAACTAGACCAAGTAGACCCATTGGGCCCAAACCTCTCCTGCATTGGTGTAGCACCCTCTCCTCCCCCTCTCCCCTGCCTCCCCACTGCATCCTCCTCAACCCTCCTTATCCTCCCACCTCCCCTCTCTCCACCCCCATCAATCCCCCCTTATCCTCCCTCCTACCCCTTCCCTCCATAGGAGATAGATTTAAACTTTAAAATGGGAATAACTTTACAAATATAACACCGATTTCAATGAAACTTCTTCCACTAGCACCAAAGGGGCGACAATGAGTAAGGTGGGCCTAACATTATCGCACTATCGTGTACCGTTTTGGCTGTAGTTCAGGAACAAACAAACAAACGAGTTTTAGTGTCTAGATGACTACACCCTAACCCCAATACCATGTGCTCCATGATACAAAAAAAGGCAGTGTAGAGAAAGCAGGGACTCTGCAGAAGGACTTAGACAGGTTGGGAGAGTAGCAGAGAAGTGGCAGATGGAATATAGTGCAGCAAAGTGTGGAATCATGCCTTCTGGTGGTAGGAATAAAGGCGTAGACTATTTTCTAAATGGTGTGAGAATCTAGAAAATGGAGGTGCAAAGGGACTTGGGAGTGCTGGTGCAGGATTCCCAAAAAGTTAATTTGCAAATCAAATTGGTCGTAAAGAAGGCAAACTCAATGTTAGCATTTATTTCAAGAGGGCTTGTATATAAAAACGGGAATGTGATGCTGAGGCTCTATAAGGTGCTGGTCTGGCCGCATTTGGAATATTATGAGCAATTTTGGGCACCATATCTGAGCTCTGGAGAGGGTCCAGAGGAGGTTAACAAGAACGATCCCAGGAATGAGTATGTTAACATATGATGAGCATTTGTCAACACTGGGCCTGTACTCGCTGGAGTTTAGAAGGATGAGGGGGGACCTCATTGAAACTTACAGAATACTGAAAGGCTTGGACAGAGTGTATGTGGAGAGGACGTTTCCAGTAGTGGGAGAGTCTAGGACCAGAGGTCATCATAATTAAAAGACATTATTTTAGGAAGGAGGCTAGCTCATGAGGCTGTGGAGGCCGTCGGTGGATATTTTTAAGGCAGAGATAGGTAGATTCTTGATTAGTACAGGTGTTGTAGGTTATGGGGAGAAGGCAGGAGAATGGGGTTAGAAGGGAGAGATAGATCAGTTAGGGTTAGTGACCAAACCTATCTAGTAGAAGTTCTGACCTTCTTCATGAAGATTTTTTATAGTCCTGGATAGCTAATGCTATTTTTGATTGGCCAAGATCAGCGATGATTGAATGGCGTGGCAGACCTGATGGGTCGAAAGGCCTGAATCTGCTCACAGCATGGAAACAGGCCATTCAGGTCAATTTGTCCATATCCCTCTAAACCTATCCTATCCATGCATCTATCCAAATGACATGATAGTACATGCCTCAACTACCTCCTCCAGCAGCTTGTTCCATATGCCCACCACCCTATGAATAAAAAAGCCACCCCTCAGGTTCCTATTATGCTATGTCTTATGAACATTTTAAATTATGACTTAGGTTCTCATCACATCAACCAGGGGAAACACCACCCCTTCATCTATACTACAAAACCCTATCATTCTGAACATTTCAATGTTCTCTTTTTAGAGATACAGATACAGCACGGAAGAGAGCCTTTGACCCACCAAGTCTGTGCCGCTATAAGGTCAGAGTAAATGGTCTGATCAACAGTCATAGCATGGAAACAGGCCCATCGGCCCAATTTTCCCACTGTATTATGAGCCTGATAATAGTAATATATTCTTGCAGCTGAGAGGCGGAGAGCTGTCCATGTGTGGAAGTAATCAGTATAGCTGAGGTAAGAGGAAAGCATTTATCTTGTGGAAAATCATTGGATGTTTCCTTTTTCTGATTTATAATCACTGTTACACAATACAGACCATTCAGCCTATCAGATCCCTGGCTGTTGAGAGAAGAGCTAGTGAGCCTTAGCCCACCCTCGGACTAACCAGATAGTCTCACTATCAGGCTCCTCATGTGGGCATCAGTTGGTCTAGAAGAGATTGCTGAACCTTACGTCTTCATGATCTTCAGAGCCATGACGTCTTTGCGTAGGGTGGATATCTCTTCATCCTGCTTCTTCTTCTCTTTGTGCAGAAACTGGATGTAATCGATAGCTGCAAGCACAGAACAAGTTCACCAAGCATGACTGGAGCCACCATGGGGATTCGGTCCGAGCTTCCTGACAAACTTACACACATAAAAGATTTCTTGTGCAGGAAGGACCTGCAGGTGCTGGTTTTGAAACATAGAAAATAGGTGCAGGAGTAGGCCATTCGGCCCTTCGAGCCTGTACGCACCGCCATTCAATATGATCATGGCTGATCATCCAACTCAGTATCCTGTACCTGCCTTCTCTCCATACCCCCGATCCCTTTAGCCACAAGGGCCACATCTAACTCCCTCTTAAATATAGCCAATGAACTGGCCTCAACTACCTTCTGTGGCAGAGAATTCCACAGATTCACCACTCTCTGTGTGAAAAAAAACGTTCTCATCTCGGTCCTAAAAGACTTCCCCCTTATCCTTAAACTGTGACCCCTTGTTCTGGACTTCCCCAACATCGGGAACAATCTTCCTGCATCTAGCCTGTCCAACCCCGTAAGAATTTTGTAAGTTTCTATAAGATCCCCCCTCAATCTTCTAAATTCCAGCGAGTACAAGCCGAGTCTATCCAGTCTTTCTTCATATGAAAGTCCTGCCATCCCAGGAATCAATCTGTACTCCCTCTGTTGCAAGAATGTCTTTCCTCAGATTAGGAGACCAAAACTGTACGCAATACTCCAGATGTGGTCTCACCAATGCCCAGTACAACTGCAGAAGAACCTCCCTGCTCCTATACTCAAATCCCCTCGCTATGAATGCCAACATACCATTCGCTTTCTTCACTGCCTGCTGCACCTGCATGCCTACTTTCAATGACTGGTGCACCATGACACCCAGGTCTCGTTGCATCTCTCCTTTTCCTAATCGGCCACCATTCAGATAATAGCCTGCTTTCCTGTTCTTGCCACCAAAGTGGATAACCTCACATTTATCCACATTATACTGCATCTGCCATGCATTTGCCCACTCACCTAACCTATCCAAGTCACCTTGCAGCCTCCTAGCATCCTCCTCACAGCTAACACTGCCCCCCCAGCTTCGTGTCATCCGCAAACTTGGAGATGTTGTATTCAATTCCCTCATCCAAATTATCAATATATATTGTAAATAGCTGGGGTCCCAGCACTGAGCCTTGCGGTACCCCACTAGTCACTGCCTGCCATTCTGAAAAGGACCCGTTTATTCCTACTCTTTGCTTCCTGTCTGCCAGCCAGTTCTCTATCCACATCAATACTGAACCCACAATACAGTGTGCTTTAAGTTTGCATACTAATCTCTTATGTGGGACCTTGTCGAAAGCCTTCTGGAAGTCCAGATATAACACATCCACTGGTTCTCCCTTATCCACTCTACTAGTTACATCCTCAAAAAATTCTATAAGATTCGTCAGACATGATTTACCTTTCATAAATCCATGCTGACTTTGTCCAATGATTTCACCACTTTCCAAATGTGCTGCTATCCCATCTTTAATAACTGACTCTAGCATTTTCCCCACTACCGATGTTAAACTGAAAATAGACACAAAAATCCGGAGTAACTCAGCGGATCAAACAGCATCCCTGGAGTAAAGGAACAGGTAACGTTTCGGATAGAGACCCTTCTTGGGTTTCAACCCGAAACAACAACTATTCCTTTTCTCCAGAGATGCCGAATTACTCCAGCTCTTTGACCCGATTGACCCGCTGAATTACTCCAGCTCTTTGTATCTATAAAAGATTTTTCTCATGGTCCAAATCAAAGAGCACTTGCCTAAGATTACTTGGATTAGAAACAGAAAGAAGTCCATGGAAATACAATAATCTCTACCATCAGGGCTTTGCTTGGTTAATATTTTGTTATTGAGCACCTCATATTTCACTTAGACAGCTTACAACCCAGCAGTATGATTATTAACTTCTCTAACTTCAAGTAACCCTTGTTTTCCCTCTCTCTCCATCCCTTCCCCATCCTTGTTCTCAGACTGGTTTGACTGTCCTCCTGATTAAATTGTACTTTGTATGTCTCGTTGTCACCTTCCCTAGCTAACAATGATTTATTCTACATTTTCCTTGATCTACGTCCCCTTTAATCTATCGTTTTGACACCTTATCCTTCCATATCTCTCATTTTCCTTTCCCCTGACTCTGAGTTTGAAGGTCTCGACCCGAAACGTCACCCATTCCTTCTATCCAGAGATGCAGCCTGTCACACTTAGTTACTCCAGCATTTTGTGTTTTCATTCGGTGTAAACCTGCATTTGCATTTCCTTCCGACACATACTGAATTTAATGATTAAATCCTTAATCATATGGAATATGGACATTGCTGGCAACACAGTGAGGGAAAAACAGTTTAGTCCAAGTCAGTTTAGTGCTCTATGGAGGGGAATCTGTAGGTGGTGGTATTCCCATAAACCTGTTGCCCTTTGTGGTGATAAAGAGGTGATAGGTTTTGAAGGTGTGACTGCATTACATCTCCAGTGGTGGAGGGAACAAAGATTTAGGGTGGTGGATGGACTGCGAACGATTTCTTTGGCCTGAGTGTTGTTGAGATTGTTGACATTGTGGAAGCTGCACCCATGATGCAGCACAAGTAAATAGTCCCCACAGCACAATGTACGGAGAAGA
Source organism: Rhinoraja longicauda (assembly GCF_053455715.1). Taxonomy (NCBI): domain Eukaryota; kingdom Metazoa; phylum Chordata; class Chondrichthyes; order Rajiformes; family Arhynchobatidae; genus Rhinoraja; species Rhinoraja longicauda. Next base: position 87,653 of record NC_135981.1, on the reverse strand, counting down.
TTTATGAGGATGTTACGTGGACTCTATTGTGAGAGGTTTGGTCAAGCTAGGACTTTGTTCCTTGGAGCAGAAGACTGAGCAGTCATCTCAAAGAGGTGTATATGAGGGGGATAGGGTGAATGGACAGTCTTGCCATGTGTAACTGACAACTAGAGAGCATGGGATTATGGCTAAACGGGAAAAATGTAATCAAAGCCTAAGGCGTAGCTATTTCACAAAAACAAGCTTCCAGGTGAGGTAGTTGAAGTAGTGCTATAACGTTTAAGAACCATTTGGACAGGTATGTGGAAAGGAAAGGTTTATAGACAATAGACAATAGGTGCAGTAGTAGGCCATTCGGCCCTTCGAGCCAGCACCTCCATTCAATGTGATCATGGCTTATCATTCTCAATCAGTACCCCGTTTCTGCCTTCTCCCCATACCCCCTGACTCCGCTATCCTTAAGAGCTCTATCTAGCTCTCTCTTGAATGCATTCAGAGAATTGGCCTCCACTGCCTTCTGAGGCAGAGAATTCCACAGATTTACAACTCTCTGAGTGAAAATGTTTTTCCTCATCTCCGTTCTAAATGGCCTACCCCTTATTCTTAAACTGTGGCCCCTGGTTCTGGACTCCCCCAACATTGGGAACATGTTTCCTGCCTCTAACGTGTCTAACCCCTTAATAATCTTATATGTTTCGATAAGATCCCCTCTCATCCTTCTAAATTCCAGTGTATACAAGCCTAGTCGCTCCAGTCTTTCAACATACGACAGTCGACATAGGACAGTAGCAGGGTATGGGACACGTGCGGGAACGTGGGTCTAGGTTGAATGCTGATTGGGATGGATGAGTTACGCCATAAGGTCTGTTTCAGTGTTGTTTGACTCAATGATACTGGAAGTGTCTGCGTTGAAAGTATGAAGATTTTTCACATGTTAATTCATTTAATTTACATTTTATGTTCAGTTTTTGTAAAGATTGTGCAAAAACAGCTTGGCGCACAGGGCTAAGGAAAGATCACTAACACAGAAACCAATTCTGCTCCATACAATACATAGAAAATATGTGCAGGAGGAGGCCATTCGGCCTTTCGAGCCAGCACTGCCATTCATTGTGATCATGGCTGATCATCCACAATCAGTAACCCGTGCCTGCCTTCTCCCCATATCCACTTGTCCCTAGAGCTCTATCTAACTCTCTCTTAAACCCATCCAGTAATTTGGCCTCCACTGCCCTCTGTGGCAGAGAATTCCACAAATTCACAACTGTCTGGGTGAAAAAGTTCCTTCTCACGTCAGTTTTAAATGGCCTCCCCTTTATTCCTAAGACTGTGGCCCCTGGTTCTGGACTCCCCCAACATTGGGAACACTTTTCCTGCATCTAGCTTGTCCAGTCCTTTTATAATTTTATATGTCTCTATAAGATCCCCTCTCATCCTTCTAAACTCCAGTGAATACAAGCCTAGTCTTTTCAATCTTTCCTCATGACAGTCCTACCATCCCAAGGATCATTCTCGTGAACCTACGCTGCACTGCCTCAATTACAAGGATGTCCTTCCTCAAATTAGGAGACCAAAACTGTACACAATACTCCAGATGTGGTCTTTCCAGGGCCCTATACAACTGCAGAAGAACCTCTTTACTCCTATACTGAAATCCTCTTGTTAGAAAGGCCAACATGCCATTAGGTTTCTTCACTGCCTGCTGTAACTGCACGCCAACTTTCAGTGACAAGGACACCCAGGTCTCACTGCACTTCCTCCTTACCTACTTGTAACATCCTCAAAAAATCCCAGAAGATTAGTCAAGCATGACTTCCCCTTCATAAATCCATGCTGACTTGGACTTATCCTTTTATTGCTATCCAAATACACCGTTATTACCTCTTTAGTAATTGACTCCAGCATCTTCCCCACCGCCGATGTCAGGCTAACTGGTCTGTAATTCCCCGTTTTCTCTCTCGCTCCTTTCTTGAAAAGTGGGTTAACATTAGCTATCCTCCAATCCACGGGAACTGATCCTGAATCTATTGAACATTGGAAAATGATCACCAATGCATCCACTATTTCTAGAGCCACCTCCCTAAGTACCCTGGAATGCAGACCATCAGGCCCTGGGGATTTGTCAACCTTCAGTCCCATCAGTCTACCCAATACTATTTCTCGCCTAATGCAAATTTCTTTCAGTTCCTCTATCCCCCTCGATCCTCTGTCCTCTAGTACATCTGGGAGATTGTTTGCGTCTTCCTTAGTGAAGACAGATCCAAAGTACCTGTTCAACTCTTCTGCCATTTCCTTGTAATATAATAATATTTTCACCCGTGCCTGCCTTCAAGGGACCCGCATTTGTCTTTGCTAATCTTTTTCTCTTAACATATCTAAAGAAGCTTTTACTGTCCTTCTTTATATTCTTGGCCAACTTCCTCTCGTACTTCATCTTTTCAGCCCGTATTGCTCGTTTTGTTACCTTCTGTTGTCCTTTGAAAGTTTCCTAATCCTCTGGCTTCCTGCTATTCTTTGCTGTGTTATACATCTTTTCTTTTAGTTTTAATCCATCCCTAACTTCCCTTGTCAGCCTCGGTTGCCTCCTACTCCCCTTAGAATCTTTCTTGTGAACAAGTACTGTAGCAATGCTTGGATGTGGGGGTCACACTGTGCACTTTACTGCATTAAATGCACCAGTACATATGATGGACAGATTTATACATACTTTTCTGGAGAACTGTGGCTTTGCTCAGCTTCTGGGATCCAATTAAGGAATCTTGCGTTTGACATGTGGGGACGATTGACTGTAAATCATCATATCCTTTCTGTGGGACAGTGTTCAGGCAGTCAGTAACAAGTGACCAAATTAGTTGTACAAAGTTGACATCAAGCTTCAAAGTTCAGTTTTTAAAATCTGAATCTCACACCTTAATGGCATTCCTCCTCTTTTGTTCCGCCTGCGTGTGGGCTTGTCGCCGTCGATCTTTGTACGTCTCCTTATAAGCAGCTTCCTGCCTGTAGTCACTGTCTTCATCATCTGCAGTTGGAGAACAATCATTGTCTGTCATGCATTCAGCTACAGAGGAAACAAAATGTTTCAATTGCTTTGTTAAAGTGATTTTGTTTTTTCTATGTCTCAATCAGATTCTCATGAATATTGGCGTTAGGCTTACTGTGATAATCTTACTGCTGCCGCACAGAGCAGGCACCAAGAAATCTTTCTGCTAAATTAGCAACTTGTACTGTTGGAACTTTAGTTGGGATGGAGAATGGAGAAAATGTAAAATCAATCAAACAGCCACTGATCAGTCTGAGTCAAGGAACAGCCGATTAAAGCCTCTGATTTATTTAGCCATGGTTACATGGAGAATGGTGAATGGTTCTGGCAGCCACAAGGTTGGTACCGATGGGCCCTTGGAAACTGGCATTGAAATGGAGGGCAGCAGGGAGTGTGATTGTTCTATGTCCCCATCATTCTACATTCGGCTGAAATATATTTTTACATGATCAATGTTTATGGGAGAAAGATTAGATCCGCCATGATCTTATCGAACGGCGGAATAAACTTATTGTCTTATGTTTCTCACTGAGTAGGGTAACAGTTGGTTGCGGCAACCTCTGGGTGGGGCCTATAGATGGGCAGCCCCTGTGTGGGGTGGCCCGTGGGTGGGGCAGCAAATGACTTTAAACTCAGTTGAATAACGAGTAAAGTTGAGGTGATGTTACGTGAGTAACAGGCAAACAGCTCCAGCCCCCTCCCCAGCTCACCCCCCCACCCAGCCCCCTCCCCAGCTCAACCCATCTCCCCCAGTCAGCTCACCGACCCCCCTCCTCATCCCGCTCCCAGCTCATCACACCCCTCAGCTTACCATATTCCCCACTCCCCAGCCCACCCCCTCAAATCTGCGAACCATCGGTTCCCTCACCATCAGTCCCACTCCCTGGGGCAAAGCCAACCACTGTTAGCCATGCTGACAGTGGAGGCTGCAAGCAGAGCAATGTGCCCTTTTACCTGTGTTAGGGACGGAGGAGGCACTGGTGGAGCCAGTATTGGACGTGATGCTGTTTGCTCGCGACCCTATGCTTCCCTTCCTCGTGCCGTCAGCGAGAAACACTGGATATGGGGGAGAGGAAATCAGAGTGTTGAATGTATGCATCCATCCATCACATGGCCAGTCACTTAGCTGCAACCAAATCTGCTCTCTACATTTAATTAATTCATGCATTTGTACTTCTACAGGATACTCAGGCAGCTGACCAGGTACATTCTGCAATGCAATAACTACTATAATGTAGAAACAGGGCAGATAATTTGTGAAGTGAAAGGTCCCAAATACAGCTCTGTTCCAAAGCCTTTGAATGAATATTGGTCTAAGACACTGGACAGATCTCCAGTGCTCTTCAAAAGTGGCATCATGAATTATCCACTTCAGAGGTGTTATCCGTTTGTTTAGTTTATTGTCACGTATACTGAGGTACAGTGAAATTCATTTTCCAGTCTTTCATATTTCTTTGAGACAGAGACCATGCTGGCTCCCAGAGTAATCTGAAGATAGACACAAGAAGCTGGAGTAACTCAGCGGGACAGGCAGCATCTCTGGAGGGAAGGAATGGGTGACGTTTTGGGTCGAGACCCTCCTTCAGACCACCAATTCCAATCCTCAAGGGATACAAGAAACAGCCGATGCATTAAAAAAAAGTGATGGAGGAACTCAGTGGGTCAGGCAGCATCTGTGGAGGAATGGACAGACATTTTGGGAGCCTTCCTCAATTTATTTCCCTGTAACCTACACTTTCATGGTCATCAGCTCCTCAGCCATCCACCCAGGAATAAATACAGACTTGCTATACAGGGTTTGGACAGTGACAAGCAACAGATATTGTCCAAGAGATTGGGGAGTCCACATTTAGGGTATTACGTTCAATTTTTGGTCACTCTGTTGATAGCAAAGATGTTGTTAAGATGGAATGGGTGCAGAGAAGATTTATGAGGATGTTGCCAGGACTTGAGAGCCTGAACAATTGGAAGAGGTTGTGCAGGCTAGGATTTTATTACTTGGAATGTGGGAGGTTGAGGGGTGATCTTATAGAAGTGTATAAAATCATGGGAGGATGCGATAGGCTAAATGCACAGTCATTTACCCAGAGTATGGGAATCAAGAACCAGAGGATATTGGTTTAAGGTGAGGGGAAAAAGATATAATAGGAACCTGAGGGACCCATCCCCAATCCCTAGGCTTTGGACTTCCTCTGCATGTCAAAAATGTGCTGGCGGGTTAAGTGCCCTTAGATTAAGAGGGTGGCAGGATGATCAAGGAGATAAGAGAAAATACAGGTTACAGGTAAATATGGGGATGGTTGGAGGAGATGCAGATAATGGGTAAACTGATGGGCTGAACAACCAGATGGGCTGATGGGCTGAACAACCAGATGGGCTGATGGGCTGAACAACCAGAAAATAAGAAGCACTTAATCACAAGGAATAACCCGATCAGAAACAGATCCTCCGGTGCCCGTCAGGCAAGGCCTTGTCTCGTTATTACTGACCCAATAACTACAGCCGACCTCAATGCCGCCATGGTCTCAATACAGCCCCTCTCCAACTGAAATGTTGAGCAGTGAGGGGGGAGACGGGGAGATTTCTCATTTGAGGGCGTGGGGGGAGTTGAGGGGATGGGGGAATTGAGGGTGGGGAGTTTGGGGGAGGAAGGTTGAGGGGGGAATTTGGGGGGGATGTTGAAGGGGGAATTGGGGGTGTTTGAGGGGGGGGGGAGTTTGAGGATGGGGGGCAGTTTGAGGGTGGGGGGTAATTCTCTACCCTGGTCGTTCAGTTCAAGGCTGCTGTAGCTGCACTTACCGGGTTCAATGCCATTGTCGCTGAACGAAGACTCAGTCTGTTTTCAGGTGGAGATTCCAGGGGAGGGAGAGAAACAGACAGATTTACATTAAACAATATTTGCCCTTTTCTTGCCAGAACTGTAATGCTGCCCCTTTTCCCTCCCTCGCCATTTACTTTCCATTCCCCCCTTTCTCTACCCCTCCTGCCTTCCATCCATCACGCTCTCTTCCCCCGTCGGTCCTCGCCTTGATCCACGCCCCCCTCTTCCCTCACAGACGCCTCGCCCCTCTCTTTCTCCCCCTCCCTCTCTCCCTCACTCTCTCTCTACCTCACTCCCTCCCCCTCACTCTCTTCAGCCTCTCTCTCCCTCCCCCTCATTCTCTTCCCCTCTCTCCCTCTCTCCACCCTCCCCCTCTCTCTCCCCCCCTCACTCTCTCTCTCGTTCTCTACCCCCCTCACTCTCTCTCCCTCCCCCCTCTCACACCCCTCACTCTCTCCCTCTCATTCTCTCCCCTTCACTCTCTCTTCCCCCCTCACTCCCCTCTCTCCCCCCTCACTCTCTCCTCCCTCCCCCCTCGCTCTCTCTCCCCCCTCCCCCTCTCCCTCCCCCTCTCCCTCTCTCCTTCCCCTCCCCTCTCCTCCCCCCCCTCACTCTCCTCCCCCTCACTCTCTCCCCTCCTCTCTCTCTCTCCCCCTCTCCTCCCCCCCTCTCCTCCCCCCTCTCTCCTCTCCCCCTCACTCTCTCCTCCCCCTCTCTCTCCTCCCCTCTCTCTCTCCCCTCCCCCCTCTCTCTCCCCTCCCCCCCTCTCTCCCCTCCCCCCCTCTCCTCTCTCCCCCCCCTCTCTCCCCTCCCCCCCTCTCTCTCCCCCCTCCTCTCTCTCCCCCCTCCTCTCTCTCTCCCCCCTCCTCTCTCTCTCCCCTCCCCCTCTCTCTCCCCCCCTCTCCCCCTCTCTCTCCCCCTCTCTCTCCCCCCTCCTCTCTCTCCCCTCCCCCTCCCTCTCTCCCCTCCCCCTCTCCCCCCTCTCTCTCCCCCCCTCTCTCTCCCCCTCCTCTCTCTCCCCTCCCCCTCCCTCTCTCCCCTCCCCCCTCTCTCTCTCCCCTCCCCCTCCCCCCCTCTCTCTCCCCTCCCCCTCTCCCCCCTCTCTCTCCCCCCTCTCTCTCCCCCCCCCCCTCCCTCTCTCCCCCCTCTCTCTCCCCCCTCTCTCCGCCCCCCCTCTCTCTCCCCCCCTCTCTCTCCCCCCTCTCTCTCTCTCTCCGCCCCCCCTCTCTCTCCCCTCCCCCCCTCTCTCCCCTCCCCCCTCTCCTCTCTCCCCCCCCTCTCTCTCCCCCTCCTCTCTCTCCCCCCTCCTCTCTCTCTCCCCTCCCCCTCTCTCTCCCCCCCTCTCTCCCCCTCTCTCTCCCCCTCCCTCTCTCCCCTCCCCCTCTCCCCCCTCTCTCTCCCCCCCTCTCTCTCCCCCTCCTCTCTCTCCCCTCCCCCTCCCTCTCTCCCCCCTCTCTCTCCCCCCTCTCTCTCCCCCCCCCTCCCTCTCTCCCCCCTCTCTCTCCCCCCCTCTCTCTCACTCTCTCCGCCCCCCCTCTCTCCCCTCCCCCTCCCCCTCCTCTCTCTCCCCTCCCCCTCCCTCTCTCCCCTCCCCCTCTCTCTCTCCCCTCCCCCTCCCCCCCTCTCTCTCCCCTCCCCCCTCCCCCCTCTCTCACCCTCTCCCCCCCCTCTCTCTCCCCCTCCTCACTTTGATCCCCGGTTCATCGGTCGCGCCGCCCGGCTCCGCCATGACACGCGCGCTCCCGCTCCCGCTCCCGCTCCCGCGCACGCGCGCTCCGACCAACGACACTGGAGGAACAAGACGACGACTCCGTTGAACTGAAGTGCCGTCCGCAAAGCCGCCATTTTAGGAAGCAAACGCCGCCTCTCGCAGTGTAATCAGTGTAATCAGTGTAATCAGTGTAATCAGTGTAATCAGTGTAATCAGTGTAATCAGTGTAATCAGTGTAATCAGTGTAATCAGTGTAATCAGTGTTGTGGGAGAACAGTGTGGATGATGACGCCATTAAAATACAGAATATATCTCATCTATCACTCCACAGATTTTTGTTCTTTTTATTTTTAATTGTTTCTTACTAAAATGGCTCTGACCGCGGGTGAGCGCCCCCTGCGGCCGCGGGTGGAAGCGCCGGACCGCGTCCGTTCGGCCCGTCCTGTCCCGTCCCGTCCCGCTGAGTTAGTCTAGCTTTTTGTGTCCTTTTCACCATGAACTGCCACTTTGGTTTGGCCCACGCTCTCATTACTCTCGCCCAAATGTATTTGCCTGAAGAGTGAGGGTGGATACAGCGCCCATTGACTGGTCTTTGTAGTAGCTGAGGCAGAAAGTATAACATTTAAAAGGAAACTTGGACAGGCACATGGATTTGAAAGGTTTAGAGGGATAAGGGCAAAACACAGGCAGGTCTAGTGTACTGGTCAATTTCCCTCCTGGGATAAATTAAGTTCTATTGTATCATGTAGATGGGACACCTTAGTCTTCATGGGCAAGTTGGACCAAGGAGCCTGTAACAGTAAAACACAGCACAAGACCAGGCTCTTCAGCCCCCAATGTCCGTGCCAAATTAACTAAATCTCCTCTGCTTGCCTGTGATCTGTATCTGGTATTTTTTTCTTCACTTCCTTTGTATTTATCAGGCTTCTTTGTACTCAAGTATATGATTTGATTCGACCGCAGGCAAACAAAGCTTTTCACTGTATCTAATACACGTGACATTAATATTACCAGTACCAATATTAAGATAGACACATGAATAGGCAGGGAATAGAGGAATAAGATCACAGGCAAGCAGACAATAGACAATAGACAATAGACAATAGGTGCAGGAGTAGGCCATTCAGCCCTTCGAGCCAGCACCGCCATTCAATGCGATCATGGCTGATCACTATCAATCAGTACCCCGTTCCTGCCTTCTCCCCATACCCCCTCACTCCGCTATCCTTAAGAGCTCTATCCAGCTCTCTCTTGAAAGCATCCAACGAACTGGCCTCCACTGCCTTCTGAGGCAGAGAATTCCACACCTTCACCACCCTCTGACTGAAAAAGTTCTTCCTCATCTCCGTTCTAAATGGCCTACCCCTTATTCTCAAACTGTGGCCCCTTGTTCTGGACTCCCCCAACATTGGGAACATGTTATCTGCCTCTAATGTGTCCAATCCCCTAATTATCTTATATGTTTCAATAAGATCCCCCCTCATCCTTCTAAATTCCAGTGTATACAAGCCCAATCGCTCCAGCCTTTCAACATACGACAGTCCCGCCATTCCGGGAATTAATCTAGTGAACCTACGCTGCACGCCCTCCATAGCAAGAATATCCTTCCTCAAATTTGGAGACCAAAACTGCACACAGTACTCCAGAGATTAGTTTAAATTGGCCTCATGTTCAGCATGGACATTGTTGGCTGAAAGGCCTGCTCCTTTGTTGTATTGTTCAACGACTCAAAGACTGTCCTCAACAGGCTCTGTAATCAGTGGGTCCTGAGCTGGGTGCTCCATCTTTCATGCACTGTATTCCGGAGTCAAGAAATTGCAGAGTTGTGGATGTAGCCCAGTCTATCAAGCAGACCAGCCTGCCTCCCGACCCCATCTACACCACGCTGCATTGCAAAAGCAGTGATTAAAGACTTTTTTCTCTCTTCCCCTCTCCTGTCAGGCAGAAGATACAAAGGTTTGACTCCGTTCTGAAAAGACTGGACCCTTCCCCACCCACTCCTCCCCAAGCAGCAATTCACACCTACTCACAGACTGAGTCCAGTTTACAAAGACTGCCCCCCCCCCCCCTCTGCAATCACCAATTTGCACATACTCACAACCTCATATCAGTCTCGCCACTTCTCCATCTCCAACAATAGAAATTGCAGAGGTGGAGAGGCTATTCAGAAAAGCTGGAAATCTCCAGGACCGGACAATGTTTCCCCCTCCACCCTCAAGCTCTGTGCCGAACAGCCGGCACTGATCTACACAGACATTTTCAACCAGTCCCTGCCAACCTGCACTGTCCCTGCCTGCTTCAAGGTCTCCACTATTGTCCCTGTACCCAAAAAGACAAGAATCACTGATCAATGACTACAGGCCTGTCGCACTGACCTCTGTAGTCATGAAGACCTTTGAAAGACTTGTGCTGGCCCAGCTGAAAAACATCACAGACCCCCTGCAGTTTGCATACAGGGCCAATAGATCGGTGGATGACGCAGTCAAGGGACATATGCCAGGATTCTGTTTGTGGACTTTAGCTCTGCATTTAAGACCATTGTGCCAGAGCTACTACACTCTAAACTCTCCCAATTGACTGTGCCTGATCCCCTCTGTCAGTGGATCATCAACTTCCTGACAGACAGGAAGCAGCATGTGAGGCTGGAAAAGCACATCTCAGACCCACAGACCCTCAGCATAGGAGCACCGCAAGGCTGCCTACTCTCCCCTCCTTTACACCAACGCTGCAACTCCACAGACTTCTGTCAAACTCAAGTTTGCGGATGACACAACCCTGATTGATCCAGGATGGGGAGGAATCTGCCTACAGACGGGAAGTGACACAGCTGGCGTCCTGGTGCCATCACAACCTGGAGCTCAATGCTCTTAAGACAGTGGAACTAAGTGTACATTTTCGAAAAGCACCCCCTCCCCTCCCCCCCCCCACTCATCATCAACAACACCACAGTCACATCTGTGGAATCATTTAAGTTCCTTGGAACCATCATCTCCAGGGACCTTAAATGGGGGGCCACCATCGACTCCACAGTCAAAAAGGCACAACAGAGGATGTACTTCCTGCGGCAACTGAGGAAACACAATCTGCCACAGGCAATGATGGTCCAATTCTATACTGCTATCATTGAGTCCGTCCTCACCTTCTCCATCATGGTCTGGTTTGGCTCAGCCACCAAGCACGACATCTGGAGGCTGCAACGGATCGTTCGCACAGCTGAGAAGGTTGTTGGCTGCAACCTTCCCCCCATTGACAAACTGTACACTGCAAGGGCCAGGAAGCGAGCGGGCAAGATTATCTCTGACCCCTCTCACCCTGGCCACAAAATATTTGAAGCACTTCCCTCTGGAAAGCGACTCCGGACTGTCAAAGCAGCCACAGCCAGACATAAAACCAGCTTTTTTTCCCCACGAGTAGTAATTCTACTCGTTTTATTTTCACCCACATGTTTAGACCATAATGTTGTATCCTTATTGTTTTGATGTGTTTATGCTTTATTCTTAGTTGTTAACTGTATGTATGCGTTGTCATTTGTGAGCGGAGCACCAAGGCACATTCTTTGTATATGTACATACTTGGCCAATAAATTTATTCATTCATTCATTGAAAGTGGGTACCATAATGTTTGGGAACTTCCCCCCCCTGTTATCAGACTACTGAACAATCCTCCCATGAGTTTGGTGTAGTCCCAGTCTACCACCCTACCTCATTGGGGACCTTGGACTTATTCTCTTTAACATTGCAATGGTTAACTAAATTCTGTTGCCAATCCAAGCTGTGGTGCATCCCTGTAGGATGCCCTGTACAGTGCATGTGTAGAAGTTGGTAAGATTGTTGACTTTAGACGAAGGAGGCCAAGGATCCACAAACTTGTCTTCATCGATGCGCTGGTGGCAGTGGATAGAGTCAAGACAATAGACAATAAACAATAGGTGCAGGAGTAGGCCATTCAGCCCTTCGAGCCAGCACCGCCATTCAATGCGATCATGGCTGATCACTCTCAATCAGTACCCCGTTCCTGCCTTCTCCCCATACCCCCTCACTCCGCTATCCTTAAGAGCTCTATCCAGCTCTCTATCCAGAACTACTTTAAGTTCCCAGTTGTGCATTTCTCCAAAGATCCATCCTGGATCCAACACACCGATGTAATCATAAAGAAAGCCCATCTATGCCTCTACTTTCTTAGAAGATTCAGAATGTCAACGATCAATCTCTTGAACTTTTTGTGTGTATCTTCAACAATACATTATCTCTTTTTAAATTTGTAACTAAAATTTGGTAAGTCCACACAAACAAAACCACACTGATTTTATTGATTTATCCGTGCCTTTCCATCTGTAGATTATTGCTCAAACTTTTGTCCATGACATCCCTAGCATTGGCGTAAGACACACAGACCTGGAATTATTGACAGATTTGCCGCCTTTCTTGAATAAAGGTACCACATTGGCTCTCCTCCAGTCACCTCACCTATGGCCGAAGATTTATAGATCTCTGCCAAGTTAGTTAGATAGAGGTTGGGAGCAGCAAGGGGCTGATGACTTTACAGGCCTCCTAACAATGAATAGTAGAGTAGATATGTAGATAGAGCACAGAGATATACTTTATCGTGTCGTATTTCCGTTCGCACTACGGCCTAACACCGTGGAGTCGGCGGCCTCCAGCTGGAATCGACCTTGAAGACTCCGGTTGCAGGGCCTGGACTTACCATCTCGGAGGCTTCGGCCGTGGGCCCTGCAGACAGCAACATCGGGAGTTCGCAGGTCCCTGGCTGGCGACCGGCTTTCGGGATCTCCAGCCGTAGTGGTTTGATCGACCCGCTCGCAGGCCCCTCATCGCCCTGCGTGGCTCGGCCGCGGCACTTTCCATCACCCGGTGGGGGCTCAGGACCTTCATCGGCCTGCTCGGCTCGGCCCTGGGACTTTCCATCGCCCGGTGGGGGCTTCAAGAGTTGGGAGCCTTGATCGCCTCGTGGCACCACGGGAGAAGAATGAGGAGATAAGACTTTTCCTTGCCTTCCATCACAGTGAGGGTGTGCCTGGAGCAATCACTGTGATAGCTGTTTGTGTTAAAAATTGTAATTGTGTGTCTTGTGAACTTTATTGTCTACTGCCGGACCCTGACGTGAGAGGACGCTCGCGCTATTTGTTCGCCGCTTCTCCGTCAGGACAGTTCGTTTGTTTGTTTTTATGTCTTGACTGTTTTTGTAAAGCGTCTTTGAGCATCTGGAAAAGCGCTATAAAAAATAAATGTTTATTATTATTATTATTATTATTAAGAGTAAGAGGATTATGTAGATGATTTCAACTTGCTCCAGTACGAGCTTTGTTGTGAAAGGTGCTCAGGGGGCTGATTCTACCTGTATGGCATTGTTTGAAGAGTCCCTCATTACTTGTGATCAACTCCTGCTCCTTTGAATCTCCCCATAATGCCTGATGATATTAAGATGGCATTGAATGTGATGAATTATTAAATAAAAGATGCCAAAAAACTAAAAGTGCACTGAATGACATGTTAAAATTGATTGAATACACAGAGATTATTTGCAATGCTTTAATTTGTGGCACCATTATTACCAGCATATAATATCAGTATGCTCAGTTTAATAGACAATCTTCTGTAAATTATTGAAAAACTTTCTTCCAAATTGTTCAATTAAAAAAAGAGCAAAAGAGATCGTGGATTTGGAAGATGTTAACTGTAATAGCACCACCTTTGGTGGAGGATTGTAAATGTTTGAATAAACCGCAGTGCATCTGTGCAGTCATTGAGTTAACTTGTTGTTCTGTGTCTGAGCTCAAGATATCACATTAACAAGTTGGTCTACGATTCTGAAGGAGCTGCCACGCCTTTTGAATCTGAAAATACAAGAGGAAATGAATAATGTTAATCTCACAGGGATCTGGATGATTTCCGACTGCTTTTGACATGAGTCTTCATTCATAGGTATCTACTGTTGAGCAACCTTTACTCTGCTTCCAGCCTGGGCCCTGTTTCATTCGTCCATTTCTGCAGTCATTGCCACCTCCCAAAAAGGAATTAGATAGGCAATAAGACAAAACTAAACATAGAAACATAGAAAATAGGTGCAGGAGTAGGCCATTCGGCCCTTCGAGCCTGCACCGCCATTCAATATGATCGTGGCTGATCATCCAACTCAGTATCCCGTCCTTCTCTCCATACCCCCTGATCCCTTTAGCCACAGGGGCCACATCTAACTCCCTCTTAAATATAGCCAATGAACTGGCCTCAACTACCTTCTGTGGCAGAGAATACCACAGATTCACCACTCTCTGTGTGAAAAAAAAGTTCTCATCTCGGTCCTAAAAGACTTCCCCCTTATCCTTAAACTGTGACCCCTTGTTCTGGACTTCCCCAACATCGGGAACAATCTTCCTGCATCCAGCCTGTCCAACCCCTCGAGAATTTTGTAAGTTTCTATGATCCCCCCTCAATCTTCTAAATTCCAGCGAGTACAAGCCGAGTCTATCCAGTCTTTCTTCATATGAAAGTCCTGCCATCCCAGGAATCAATCTGGTGAACCTTTTCTGTACTCAAAAAGCTGGAGTAACACAGCGGGACAGGCAGCATCTCTGGAGAGGAATAGGTAATGTTTCGGGTCAAGCCCCTTCTTCAGGCTAGTCAGGGGAAAGTGAAACGAGAGGTACAGACGATGATGTATAGAGATATAGAACAATGAATGATAGATAACCAAAAAAGTAATGATGATAAAGGAAACAGGCCATTGTTAGCTCTTTGTTGGGTGAAAACGAGAAGCTGTCGCGACTTGGGTGGGGGAGGGATGGAGAGAGAGGGAATGCCGGGATTACTTGAAGTTAGAGAAATCAATATTCATACCACGGGGCTGCAAGCTGCCCAAGCGAAATGGTGTTCCCCCAATTTGAGTTTAGCCTCACACTGACAATAGAGGAGACTTAGGACAGAAGGGTCAGTGTGGGAATGGGAAGAATAATTAAAGTGTTTAGCAACTGGGACATCAGGTAGGTCAAGGCGGATTGAGCAAAGGTATTCTGCGAAACAATCGACCAGTCTACCTTTGGTCTCACCGACATAAAAGAGTCCACATGTTGAACAACGGATACAGTAGATGAGGTTGGAGGAGGTGCACGTGACCTCCGCCTAACCTGAAAGGACCGTCAGGGTCCTTGGACAGAGTCGAGAGAGGAGGTATAGGAACTGGTGTTGCATCTCCTGTGGTTGCAGGGGAAAGTTCCTGGGTGGTTTGGGTGGGAAGGGATGAGTTAACCAGGGAGTTGCGGGGGGAACGGTCTCTGCAGGAGGAAAGGGGTGGAGATGGGAAGATGTGACTAGTGGTGGGAACTCATTGGAGGTGGCGAAAATGTCAGAAGTGTTGCATTTTGGGACGTCTAACAAGGGCAGGACCTACACAGTGAATGGTAGGACTCTGGATAGTGTTGGAGAGCAGAGGGATCAAGGAGTGCATGTGAATGGTCCCTTGAAGGTCGAGTCGCAGGTAGATAAGGTGGTCAAAAAGGCTTTTGGCATATTAGCCTTCATCAGTCAGCGTATTGAGTATAGAAGTTGGAAGGTCATATAAGACATTTGGAGCATTGTATTCAGTTCTGGGCACCATGTGAAAGGAAAGATATTGTCAAGCTTGAAAGGATTCAGAGAAGATTTACGAGGATGTTGCCAGGACTAGAGGGTCTGAGCGACAGGGAGAGGTTGAGTAGGCTCGGTCTCTATTAATTGTAGAGCAGGAGGATAAGGGGTGATCTTTTAGAGGTGTATAAGATCATGAGAGGAATAGATCAGGTAGATGCACAGAATCTTTTGCCAAGAGTAGGGAATAGAGGACCAGAGGACATAGGTTCAAGGTGACGGGGAAAAGATTTAAAAGGAATCTGAGGGGTTACATTTTCAAACAAAGGATGGTGGGTGTATGGAACAAGCTGCCAGAGGAGGTAGTTGAGGCTGGGACTATCCCAATGTTTAAGAAACAGTTAGATAAGTACATGGATAGGACAAGTTTGGAGGGTTATGGACCAAACGCAGGCAGGTGGGACTAGTGTAGCTGGGACATGATGGCTGTTGTGGGCAAGTTGGGCCCAAGGGCTTGTTCCCACACTGCATCACTCTATGACTCTAACATGTGTTGTACACGACGGCTGATGGAGTGGAAGGTAAGGACTAGGGGGACTCTGTCTCTGTTGCAACTAGGGGGAGGGGGAGCAAGGGCGGTGCTGCGGGGTACTGAGGAGACATGAGTGAGGGCCTCATCTATGATGGAAGAGGGGAACCCCTGTTCCCTAAAGAATGAGGACATCTCGGATATCCTGATATGGAACACCTCATCTTGGGCGCAGATGCGGCGTAGACGGAGGAGTTGGGAGTGGAGTCTTTGCTTGAAGCTGGATGGGAAGAACTGTGGTCGAGATAGTTGTGGGAGTCTGTGGGTTTTGTTATAGGGTGGATGTGGAGATAGTCATACAGCGTGGAAACAGGCCCTTCGACCCAACTTACCCACGCTGAATTAGAAAAGAGATGAATGTTTTCTTCCTCTAAGGATAAGTCTTTGGAACTCTCTTCCTCAGAGGAAACAGAATGTTTAATTACTTTTAAGACAGATGCAAGTAGATTCTTAGTAAGTGAGAGGGTGGGTTTGCCCGGGATGGCTGCGATTATGTAGATGAAGGCCATGGATAAATATTGATGGACCAGTCAGGTGGATAAAAAGTGGCAAATAGCATTCAATACACCCAGTTGGGAGGTTTTGTATTTGAAGTGGGAAAACAAGGCACGGATACACAATAAATCTTATGAGTCTGATGCACAGCAAGATCGTGGATTAAAGAGATGAGGATTTGTTTCTCATCCAAAGAATGGTAGGGACTGACACACTCTGGAGGCAGAACCTCTCCTCACAGTAAGAAAACTAACCCAAGGAGCTACAGAAAAGGCTCTGAGACAATTTCAGTCTAGACTTCTTGTATTTGAATTCATATCTTCTACATTGGGTACATTGTTTGTTACATGGATAAAGGAGATAGAATTATCTAATAGATAGATAAGTTAAAATAGATCAGTATCTGAAAATAAGCACATAGGCCATATATTAAATAATCCACTAACCTGCTCCTCTGTGAACTGGGGCTCCCACTGGGTACAAAGCACAACATTGGCATGATGTACCCGCTGGGCATTGGTCCATTGGTTTGCAAGTCGCTTTTTTGCATCTTCTTCATTAATGTTGTCTCTTTCCATAATTCTCTTGAGAGCCTAGGATACAGGAAAAAACAGATTTCTTCTTCGCAGCTAACAAAACCAAGCTTCAGAAACATGACAGAAACATGACAAAAACACTCGTGATATCCAACATTGTAAATGAGTTAGAGGGATTTTCCCCAATTCTGAAAAAAGTCTCAACCACAAATGTTTTTCTTTCCACAGGTGCTGTTGATTTGCTGAACGTTTTCAGCATTTTCTGTTTATACTGAGGATCAAGACAAATGGAATAATGGAAATTATGTTGGTGCCAACGGAAAGGTGATTAGGACAGCCCCCTTCCTCCACTGATTTCTCCCACTATCCTGACCCAAAATGTCCATGTTCTCCAGAGATGCTGTTTGACTTGTTGAGTTATAGAGTCATACAGCATGGAAACAGGCCCTTCGACCTAACTTGCTCATATCGTCCAAGATGCTGCATCTACATTAGTCTCACCTGCCTGGATCTTTCCCATCCATATACCTGTCCAAATGTTCTATTAGTTTTTTAATGTTGTTATAGTACCTCCTCTAGCAACACATTAAAGGTACACACACCTCTGAGAAAAAGTTGTCCCTCAGATTCCTTTTAAATCTTTCCCCTCTCACATTAGAGCTATGTCCTCTAGTTGTTGATTCCCTACACTGGGTAAAATACTGCACACTATCTATCCCCCCTCATG
Organism: Rhinoraja longicauda; assembly: GCF_053455715.1. NCBI lineage: Eukaryota > Metazoa > Chordata > Chondrichthyes > Rajiformes > Arhynchobatidae > Rhinoraja > Rhinoraja longicauda. The sequence goes on along the minus strand of NC_135981.1, from coordinate 70,171 downwards.
ATTTTGTACACCTCTATAAGATCATCCTCAGCCTCCTCCGCTCCAAGGGATAAAGACCGAGTCTCCCTATAGATTAGGCCCTCAATTCCTGGCAACGTCCATATAAATCTTCTGTACATTGTTTCCAACTTTACTCCAGCACTTTGTGTTCATTTCATAATCCAGCATCTGCAGTTACTAATGTCTGTATAATAGACGGACATAAATACAACCTACCTCTTCCTCTGGAACAATAATTACCCAAACCTCATGAACCATATCCATCCAGCCAGCTTCCAGCAAGAGTGCAGCATCTACCACACATACAGATTTACCTGACAAGAAAAGAAATATTGAAGGAATTCATACTGAGATTGTAAATAAACTCAGTGGTGTAATCCACAAATGATGAAAATGAAGATCACGTGGGGGGCCGAGCCACTTTGGTATCGAGCCTTCGTTTGTCGGGCTCGAACTCTCACGTGGACCGGGCGTGATCTGGGCCGACCAATCACGCGGTCAGGGGGGCAGCCGTCGTGTGGCAGGAAAACAAAGGATTTGGCAGTTGGGAATTGAACTCGGGCTCACGTGGGCGAGCGACGGAACTCGGGCTCACGTGGGCGAGCGACGGAACTCGGGCTCACGTGGGCGAGCGACGGAACTCGGGCTCACATGGGCGAGCGACGGAACTCGAGCTCACGTGGGCGAGCGACGGAACTCGGGCTCACGTGGGCGAGCGACGGAACTCGGGCGCGCGCGCGTGGGCGAGCGACGGAACTCGAGCTCACGCGGGCGAGCGACGGAACTCGGGCTCACGCGGGCGAGCGACGGAACTCGGGCTCACGCGGGCGAGCGATGGAACTCGGGCTCACGCAGGCGCGCGCGCGTGAGCGAGCGATGGAACTCGGGCTCAAGCGGGCGAGCGACGGAACTCGGGCTCACGCGGGCGAGCGATGGAACTCGGGCTCACGCGGGCGAGCGATGGAACTTGGGCTCACGCGGGCAAGCGACGGAACTAGAGCGCGTGCTAGCGAGCGACGGAACTCGGACTCACGCGGGCGAGTAATGGAACTTGGGCTCACGCGGGCGAGCGAACGGAACTCGGGCGCGTGCGGGCGAACGACGGAACTCGGGCGCGCGCGGGTGAGCGATGGAACTGTATTCGGTTAATGATTAAACAGTGTTTACACGACGTGTGGACCTCAATATGTAACTTATTTGAAATTCACTTTTGTTCAATATATTTTCCATTGTGGGAGGAAATCATTACTCTTTCAATGAACAGGTAATGACTTATCAAACCTCAATGCGTTCGCGGACAAACAGAATTATCTTTCTGGATTTTACATTCTCAAAATGCGTACCCCCGGGAAAAACGGATTTATTGGAAATTGCAGCAGGAATGAATGACTTTAGAAACATAGACAATAGGCGCAGGAGTAGGCCGCTAGGCCCTTGGAGCCCAATATGATCATAGCTGATTCTGTTCGTCCTGAGAGCTCTATCTAACTCTCTCTTGAATACTATACTTCTGCTTCCTGCCTGCCAGCTCTGTGCAATGTTGTGAGTTCACTTTCCCTTTCTCAGCTGCTTGCCTCCATTCTCTACCAAGTTAATCAATGTGCTTTCTGCAAACGTACTGGCAATTTGGGATAAATGTCCAAAGCTGAACCTAACATTTTAAATTTGACTTTTTTTAAGCAGTTCCACAGCAAGCTCATTGTTGCAGGCATACGAGTGAAGTATCACAAAATGCTGGAGTAACTCAGCAGGTCAGGCAGCATCTCAGGAGAGAAGGAGTGGGTGACGTTTCGGGTCGAGATCCTTCTTCAGACTGATCATCTGATCAGACTAGGCATATGAGTGAGGTCAAAAATAAAACGAGGAAAAGAGCCGGGCACTTGCACTTTCTCACGGAACCCCTAGCGACCTCTAGCAGAACCCTAGTGTTCATTTGTTTCTTTTTTTTGGATCTGATTTCTCCGTTTATTTGGCAAAGTGAAAAAAGGTGGAAATCATGCAAAAAGGTGGAAATCATGCAAAAAGGTGGAAATCATGCAAAAAGGTGGAAATCATGCAAAAAGGTGGAAATCATGCAAAAAGGTGGAAATCATGCAAAAAGCGCGGAAAATGGATTTAAAAAAAGGGGAAATCCGCGGAAATGCGGAAAATTCACATGGCTGTTGTTGTGATATTTTACAATACAATTACATAATCATAATCACACTAAATCTGGGTACAGATCTTGGCCCAATGCAAGAAAACTAATGATATCAAGAACATGTACAGAGATGAAAATATATTGCCTGAATATAAAATATAACTGAAATAAACGAGCACTGCTTCATAACACCAGAGAGCTGGGTTCGATCTGATCTGGGAGCTGTGTGTGTGTGGAGTTTGCACGTTCTCCCTGTGATTATGTGGGTTTCCTCCGGTGCTGAAGTTTCCTTTGACAACCCAAAGACATGTGGATTAGACCAACAAAAGGCATAGAGTCTTTAGGGATCATGTACCAGTGTGGGCATTTAGGTGTTAAGAATGAGTTTATAATTTGTGATGCTATGTTATCGTTGTGCAAGACGTTGGTGAGGCTGCATTTGGAGTATTGTGTTCAGTTTTGGTCATTCTGCTATAGAAAGGATATTTAGCTGGAAAGAGTGAGATAAGCTTTACGAGGATGTTGCCAGGACTTGAGGGGCTGAGCTATATGGAGAATATATAGCAGGGTCTCGACCCGAAACGACACCCATTCCTTCTCTCCCGAGATGCTGCCTGACCTGCTGAGTTACTCCAGCATTTTGTGAATAAATACCTTCGATTTGTACCAGCATCTGCAGTTATATGACTTTCATATGAAGAAAGACTGGATAGACTAGGCTTGTATTCGCTGGAATTTAGAAGACTGAGGGGGGATCTTATAGAAACATATAAAATTCTTAAGGGGTTGGAGAGGCTAGATGCGGGAAGATTGTTCCCGATGTTGGGGGAGTCCAGAACCAGGGGTCACAGCTTAAGGATAAGGGGGAAGTCTTTTAGGACCGAGATGAGAAAACATTTCTTCACACAGAGAGTGGTGAGTCTGTGGAATTCTCTGCCACAGAAGGTAGTTGAGGCCAGTTCATTGGCTTTATTTAAGAGGGAGTTAGATGTGGCCCTTGTGGCTAAAGGGATCAGGGGGTATGGAGAGAAGGCAGGTACGGGTTAATGAGCTGGATGATCAGCCATGATCATATTGAATGGCGGTGCAGGCTCGAAGGGCCGAATGGCCTACTCCTGCACCTATTTTCTATGTTTCTATGTTTATCTTCTTATACCAGCTATATGGAGAGGTTGGGCAAATTTGGAGATATTCCTCGGAGTGCAGGAGGATGAGGAGTGATCTTATAGAGGTATACATGATCATGAGGGGAATGGATAGGGTAAAAGTACAGTCTTTTACCCAGAGTAGGGGAATCATGAACCAGGGGACAAGGGTTAAAGGTGAGAGTGGAAAGATTTAATAGGAACCTGAGGGGCAACTTTTTCCACACAGAGTGTGTGGGTATATGGAATGAGCTGCCAGTGGAGGTAGTTGAGGGCAGGTGTTATAACAACAACAAAAAGTCATTTGGATAGGCACATAGATAGGAAAGGTTAAGGAGGATATGGGCCAAACACGAGAAATGGGACTAATGCTGATAGGGCATCTTGGTTGGCATGGGCAAGATGGGTTGAATGGCCTGTGTCTGTGCAGTATGACTATGGATTAAATGGCCATTCTAAATCTAAATGTGTGTGTGAGTGGTAGAATCTGGGGAGAAATAGGAAGAATATGGGGAGAACAACAATATGGCATCACCACCGTACATCCTTAGCACTTACCCTCTGCACCAGCCTTGCTGATCATCTGCTTTATGAGAATTGCAGTCTCTGGCCACACAATGCTTGTTAAACATTTTAGTTTCTCCTTAAAGAAAACAAATAGGTAGCCATTATGGAAAAGCTTCTTAAGGAAATTTGAGGCGCATCCTAGTGATAATATTTTTAAAATATGGTTATAGTAATTGAATAGTCTGTCAGGTGGGTAGGACTTGAAGCAATAGTGGGGAAGATGATTCCGCAGGGGTTGGTGCTGGGGCCTCTACACTTCCCATTGTATCTTAATGATTTGGACGAGGGGATTGAAGGCTTTGTGGCCTTGTTTGTGGATGATATAAAAATAGGTTGAGGGGCAGGTACTGTGGAGAAAGCAGGGACTTTGCAGGACTTGGACAGGTAGGGAGACTGGGCAGAGAAGTGGCAGATGGAATATAGTGTAGCAAAGTGTGGAGTCATGCATTTTGGCAGTAGGAATAAAGGCGTAGACTATTTTCTAAATGAGGAGAGAACCCAGAAATCGGAGGTGCAAAGGCAATTGGGAGTGCTGGTGCAGGATTCCCAAAAAGTGAATCTGCAAGTCGAATCGGTAGTAAAGAAGGCAAGCACAATGCTAGTATTTATTTCAAGAGGGCTTGAATACAAAAACATGTAAGGGATGTAATGCTGAGGTTCTAAAAGGTGCTGGTCAGGCCGCATTTGGAGTATTATGAGCAATTTTGGGCACCTTATCTGAGGAAGGATGTGCTGTCTTTGGAGAGGGTCCAGAGGAGGTTTACAAGAATGATCCCAGGAATGAGTGGATTAACATATGATGAGCATTTGTTGGCCCCAGACCTGTACTCGCTGGACCTCAGGGGGGGACCTCATTGAAACATACAGAATAGTGAAAGGCTTAGAGTGGATCTGGACAGGATGTTTTCACTAGTGGTAGAGTCTAGGACTAGAGGTCATAGCCTCAGAATTAAAGGGCGTTCCTCGGGAAGTAGTTGAGGAGGAATTTCTTTAGTCAGAGGGTGGTGAATCAGTGAAATTCATTGCCACAGAAGGCTGTGAAGGTCAATGGATATTTTTAAGATAGATAGATAGATCATGGGATATGGGGAGAAGGCAGGTGAATGGGGTTAGGAGGGAGAGATAGATTAGCCAAGATTGAATGGCGGAGTAGACTTGATGGGCTGAATTACCTAATTTTGCTTTTATCACGTGACCCTATGAGAAGGCCGAGGCAAATGGGCGAGCGGAGCACGAAGGCAAACTCCTTCCATGTGCACATACTTGACCAATAAAATTTATTCAATTCAATTCAAAATAAGTTAAGGAGAGTAAGTTCAGTGTTCAAAACAGGCAGGAACACCATAGGTATCAGGACTGGTGGTTCAAACTGCATTTGTTTCAATGCTTTAAATGTGTGGACACCTGGGCTAATGGACTGGGGGCATGGAGAAGTACATGGGTATGGATATTATAGAAACATGGCTGAGGGAGGGACAGGACTGGCAACTTGATGTTCTGGGGTACAGATGGGTGGGATACAGGTGAATGAGAGGAGGAGAAGTTGTGTTTTTTATTAGGGAGATCATCAAGGCAGTACTTGGAGAGGATATTTCCTGAGGGAATCGTCCAGTGAGGCTAAATGGGTGGAATTGAGAAATAAGAAGAGAGTGATCACGTTGAAGGGATTGCATTAAAGAACCCAATAGGCAGCAGAAGTTAGAGGAACAAATATGCAGGAAGATCACAAGTAGCTGAAAGAAAAATAGGGTTTTAACAGTAGGGTTGACTGTCCAAATATCGACTGGCACAGCCAGAGTTTGAAGGACTTAGATACGGTGGAATTTGTGAAATGTGTTCTGGAAAATGTTCTCAATCTATATGTAGACAGCCTCCTATTCAGTTCCTCTTGGGAAACAAGGAAGGGCAGGCAACTAAAATGTAGTGGGGAGTGCTTTAGGACCAGTGGCCATAAGTTCTATTAGTTTTTAAATAGCTGTGGAAAAGAATTGGACTGCTCCTCAGGTCAAAGCCCTAAATTGGGGTAAGGCCAATTTTGATGGAACTTTCAGAAGTTGATTGTTTAGCTTAATTTAGAGATACAGCATGGAAAAAGGCCCTTCATCCCACAGAGTCCGCACCAAGCAACAATCTCCCACACACTAATTCTATCCTACACACTAGGGTCAATTTACAGAAGCCAATTAACCTCCAAATCTGAAGAGATACAAAATGCTGGAGTAACTCAGCGGTTCAGGCAGCATCTCTTGAGAAAAAGGATGGGTGTCGTTCGGGTCAGGACCCTTCTTCAGACTGAGCATTGTGGGTGAAAGTAAGCAACAAGTGTGTACTTATAAACATCTTTAAGGTTCCCACATGGCATCATTATCAAAATTGAGTCACATAAGGACTTAAAGGGAGAAGAAAGGCAAAAAATTATTGGACATCATTCTCGAGCTTACTGACACCAATGTTGATGTGATCAAAATTGGACATATCCAAGAGGCCAAAGCTGGAGAAGCACAGAGGACCCAGAGGGTTCTAGGCTGTAGGAGATTAGAAAATATGGAAGGCTGATGAAATAGAAAATATGGATAAGAATTTCAATGCAAAGATTTTATGCAACTGCACCAGTGTAGAAGGTACAGAGTTTGAGTGCACAAGATAAAGATAAATGTAAGTGTTGTTGATAACCTCAAGTCAATGGAAGCTAGAAGATGGAATTGGCTTGAATAGCATTTGAATTGTCAAATCTTCAGATGGCAAATGCTACATAAAGAGGCACTGGCAAAAAAGGGCAATGCTAATCGACCAATGAAGAAGAATATCAAATTTAGAAAATTCACAAAGTACTTACAACATCTCCAAAGACAATCTTTCCCAAAGCAACTCGATCGATTGTTCCATCTTTCAATAGAATGTCTGCAATAAGAAAACCCACGTGGATTGGAAAACAAGAGCACTAAATAAATTAAACTACATAGTATTAGAGTCAGATCTATGTAGCATGGAAAAGGGCCCTTTAGTTGTCTCTGCCAACCAAGTTGGAAGTTCTTTTCACAGGTTTCAGAAGGACTCTGTTTCCTTCTGAAGATTCAAGAGACTAATAGAATCTGGAACAAAAAAACAGAATACTGGAAGAACCCGGTAGATCAGGTAACAACCATTGCAGGCAAATGGTGCAAGTTGACATTCCAGGTCAAGGCCCTGCATCAGGACTTACTTCCTTCTCACTCTGTCAACTTTTCCTTCTTTCAAAGCCGATCCACATTCAGCATACTCACACATGTTCTTTCCCTTGCTTAATATTCAAATACTGGAAGTGTTATCAACTAGTATCCCAGAAAAAGATCAGAGCCAGACCTAATCTTGAATACTGTAAATATGTACTTCACTGACTTTCAAATACACATATTAGAGGAGAGGTACAGAATGCCTGCCTGCAATCACTCTTGATTGGAACATCAATCGAAGGAAAATGCTGCAACCTTTTAGTTTAACTTGGCATCATGTTTGACACAAATATCATGGGTTAAAGGTGCTGTTCCTGTGCTATATTGTGAAAAGTGGCATGGAAATAGGCCCTTCTGTCCACCGAGTCCATGCAAACTATCAATTATACATCCTACATTAATCTCAAAATGTTCTCATCAACTTCCCCATAGATTCCACCATTCACCTTCACATTAGAGGCAATTTACAGTAACCAATTAGCCAACAGCCCACACATCTTTGGGATGTGGGGGGGGAGTGAAGCCCACGAGGTCACTGGGAGAACATGAGAACTCCACACGGACAGCACCCCACAATGGGTCAAACCCACGTAATCACTGGGAGAACATACAAACTCCACACAGACAGCACCCTACATTGGGATCAAATCCAGCTCTCTGATGCTGTGAAGTAGTGGCTCTACTCGCTGTACTACTGTGCCATCCTGTCCAAGTGCGAAGCCAGGAAAGAGACAGTGCAATATTTGCCCTCTCGAGTCCTGAGCAACACCTCCAGCAGAAGGTATGGACAAGATTCAAAGCCATGATTTCAAATCCTAAAAGCTACGCCATTCATTGAGGAGGCAGCTGAAGGAGGTCAGACTGAGATAATTACACTCAGGAAACCCTGCATGAAGGCAAGTATGCTATTTGCATTCTTTACCACTCTATCCACTTCCGTTTCCACAGCAAGGGAACCATTGACTTGGATCCCAAGATCCATCTGTACACCCATGTTAGTAAGGATCCTACAAAGTGGTGCAACTGTAGTGTTGCTTCCTTACAGCGCCAGAGACCCGGGTTCCATCCTGACTTCAGGTGCTGACTTTGTGGAGATGGTACATTTTACGTTCTCCCTGTGATCACATGGGCTTTCTCCGGGTGCTCTTTTCATTCCAAAATTCCAAAGACGTGCAGGTTTGTAGGCTTCTGTAAATTGTCCTATGTATAAGATAGAACTAGTGTTTGGGTGATCGCTGGTCAGCACGGACTGGTTGGGCTAAAGAGCCATATCTCTAACCTAAACATTAACTACATATTTTCCTCATTAATTTATCCTTTCTGTTCAACGACATACCCCAGGGTCCTGTGTTTCCTGTCATGGTTTAACTTCAAAAATGATTCACTTTCTACTTGTCAATCATGCCTATTTTCCAAGATGATCAGGATTCTGTGGTGACTTTAGGTGATCTTTACAATCTACTGTCAATTTTGGCAAAGGAGGTATAAGGTTTCTTTCATAGTTGATGGATAGAATATAAAAGCTGCAACTTTACTAAACACTGATTAGACTGCACTTAGGGTATTGTCCGTGGTTGTGTTCATAGGAAGGATATAATCATGCTGGAGAATATGCAGAGGAGATTCTCCAGGATATTGCCTGGATTGGATTATCCAGAGCAAAGGAGACAGAAGGGCGACTTGCTAATGATTTGTTAAATTACCGGAGGCATAGATGGGGTAGAGCGTAAAAAGCTTTGCCCCATGGATGGGGTAATAAAAAAGCAAAGAGGGCATTTATGTGACAAGTAGGTGATGCGTATTATATTCTATACTTCTAAATAGAGACAGAGAATGTTACAGCATGGAAGCAGGCCCTTTGGCACAACTTGCCCACACTGACCAACCTGTCCCATCTACACAAGTCCCACGTGCGTGCTTTTGGTCTATATCCCTCCAAATCTGTTCTATCCATGTAAATGTCCAAATGTTTTTAAAATGTTGTGATAGTCCATGTCTCAACTACCTCCTCCGGCAGCTCATTCCACCCTGAGTGTGAAAATGTTACCTCCCCAGGTTCCTATTAAATCTTTGTCCCCTCACCTTAAACCTATGTCGTTTGGTTCTTGATTCCCCTACTCGTGGCAAGAGACTCTGCATCTACCCAATCTATTCCTCTCATGATCCTATACACCTCTGTAAGATCACCCCCTAATCATCCTGTGCTTCAAGAAATAGAGTCCTAACCTGTTCAACCTCTTCCTATAGGTCAGGTCCTCGAGTCCTGGCAACATCCTCATAAATCTTCTCTGCACCCTTTCCAACTTGACATTTTTCCTATAACATGGTGCCCAGAATTGAACACAATACTCTAAATGTGACCTTACCAACGTCTTATACAACTGCAATATGACCTCCCAACTTCTATATTCAATGCTCTGACTAATGAAGCCCAATGTGCCAAAAGCGTTTTTGAACACCCTTTGTACCCGTGTTGCCACTTTCAATGAACTATGTACCTGTACTCCGAGAACCCCCTGCTCCACAATACTCCCCAGTGACCTACCATTCAATGTGTAGGTTCTGCACATGTTAGTGCTCCCAAAATGCAATATATCACATTTCTCTACTGCAGATGGGCAATTGCATGCTAGCTACTAAATTCCACCAACCATTCCTCAGCCCACTTGTACAATCGATCAAGATCCTTAATCTGCAACGATTGACAACTTTCTTCACTATTCAGCTTTCTTCACTGCACAACCCACTTTTGGGTCATCTGCAACCTTGCTAAACATGCCGTGCACGTTCTCATCCAAATCATTGATTTTATTACAAACACCAATGGACCCAGCACCGAACCCAGAGACACACCACTAGTCACCAGTCTGAAAAGCAACCTTCCATCATCGCCCTCTGGTCCTTCTATGAAGCCAATTTCTTTTTATCCATTCAGCTATCTCTCCTTAAATCCCATTGGATCTAATCTTCCCGAGCAGCCTACCATGCGGAATCTTGTTGAATGCCTTGCTGAAATCCATGTATACAACATCTACAGTCTGTCCTCATCAACCTTTTTGGTCACATCCTCAAAAAACTCAGATTAATGAGATACGACCGCCCACATACAAAACCATGTTGACTAACCCTAATCCTTGTCCATCTAAGTACATTTATATCCTATCCCTCAGAATACTCTCTAGTAACTTTCTGACCACAGATGTTATGCTCACTGACCTGTAGTTCCCAGCCTTTTCCCTGCAGCCCTTCTTGAATAGAGGCACAACATTTGCATCCCTCCAGTCTTCCTGCACCACGCCTGTATTTAATGCCGACTCATAGATCTCAGCGAGGGCTCCTGTAATTTCCTCTAGCTTCCCACAGCGTCCTCGGATATATCTGATCAGACCCAGGTGGTTTGTCTATCTTCATAGACCTTTAGCATCTTTGCGACCGTATTACTGAATTAAAGATTGAAAAAAAATAATTTGGAAAAAGTATATGATGAGAAAGGTACCAACTACTCGAGATTAGTGTGCAAAATTAGAGCACATGGTATTGGGGGTAGGGTATTGACATAGACAGGGAACTGGTTGGCAGACAGGAAGCAAAAAGTAGGAATAACGGGTCCTTTTCAGAATTGGAGGCAGTGACTAGTGGGGTGCCGGGACCCCAGTTATTTACAATATATATTAGCGATTTAGACAAAGAAATTAAATATAACATCTCCAAATTAGCAGATGACTCAAAGCTGGGTGGCAGTGTGAGCTGCGAAGAGGATGCTATGAGGCTGTAGGGTGACTCGGATAGGTTGGGTGAGTGGATTATAATGTGGATAAATGTGAAGTTATTTACTTTGGTGGCAAGAACAAGAAGGAAGATTATTATCTGAATAGTGTAGGAAAGAACTGCCGATGCTGGTTTAAATCAAAGATAGTGTGGCGGCTCCCAAGGGTCGGGCCATACCACTACCGACCCCTCGGCACGGGAATGGACCGGTCGAGGGGGGGCGGCCCTTTGCTACGGTTATAAAGGACGAGGTTTTGGGCGCGATTTCACTCTAGCAGGCTTGACCGGTCTAGCAAACGTATTAAAATCAAACCTCCCGAAATACCCGGCTCCTCGCCTTTATTTCGGGCCTCATCCACCCTACAGCGCCTTCGAGAGCGAGTTGGCAAGCTCGTACCTGTGCCGACGTCCCGCCATGGTACATTCCGCCCGTACGTGCCATCGGCCCTCCGGGACTGCGCCTATGTGTTCCTGCGCCGTGACGCCCACCGGACGCTTCTCCAGAGGCCTTATGAGGGCTCGTACCGGGTGCTGCAGCACAGGCAGACAACCTTTGTCTTGGACATGGGGGGCCGGCCGGAGGCCATGTCAATTGACCGCTTGGAGCCGGCGCACTTGGACATTGACCAACTGGTGCTGGTTGCCCAGCCTCGGCCACGAGGTCGCCCCCCCTTTGCGGGTCCCACCACCTGTCCCTCCAACTGTGCCTCCGCCGGCCCCTCTGTTGGCCGATTTTCGTACGCGGTCTGGTCGGGTTGTGCGACCATCAGTGCGTTTCGTGCCTCCGGTTCTGGGGGGGTTCTGTGGCGGCTCCCTAGGGTCGGGCCATACCACTACCGACCCCTCGGCACGGGAATGGACCGATCCAGGGGGCGGCCCTTTGCTACGGTTATAAAGGACGAGGTTTTGGACGCGATTTCACTCTGGCAGACTTGACCGGTCTCACAAACGTATTAAAATCAAACCTCTCAAAATACCCGGCTCCTCGCCTTTATTTCGGGCCTTTTTCGACGCACCACAATAGACATAAAATACTGGAGTAATTCAGCTGGACAGGCAGCAACTCTGGAGAGAAGGAATGGGTGACGTTTCGGGTCGGGACCCTTCTTCAGACTGAATTATCTGAATGTTGTGAGATTAGGAAAAGGGGAGGTGCAACAAAACCAGGGTGTCCTTGTATATGAGTCACTGAAAGTAAACCTGCAGGTACAGCAGGCAGCGAAGAAAGCAAATGGCATTCATAGCGATTTGAGTATAGGAGCAAGGAGGTCCTACTGCAATTGTACAGGGCCCTGGTGAGACCCTACCAGGAGCATTGTGTGCAGTCTTGGTCTCCTAATTTGAGGAAGGACATTCTTGCTATCGAGGCAGTGCAATGTAGGTTCACCAGGTTAATTCCCGGGATGGCAGGACTGACATATAACGAAAGAATGGATCGACTGGGCTTATATTCACTGGAATTTAGAAGGATGAGAGGGGATCTTATAGAAACATATAAAATTCTTAAGGGATTGGACAGGCTAGATGTAGGAAAAATGTTCCCGATGTAGGGGGAGTCCAGATCCAAGGGCCACAGTTTAAGAATAAGGGGTAGGCCATATAGGACTGAGATGAGAAACTTTAGAGTTTTGAAGCAGAGCTTCACAAGACATTTTACTTTAGGCTGTAGCTTTGTTTATGATACCAACTGAACAAAGTAATTTTTTGAATAGTAACACTCCCAGTATTTGTAAGAATATTTATGGAATGTGGGATTATCAAGGGCTACAACACCTGTTAAAATGCATGATGAATGCAAAATGAAAGGTTCACAATAATGAATGTCTTTGAGCGATTAATTTTCATATTTTGCATTGTGTGAGCAAGTTGGAAATGATTCACACTTAAATATACCTTGCCCAAATTCCTGGACGATCTTCTGATGAGCAGGTCTGCCTGGTAAGTACGACTCATGACCCAAGGCATCAGCATTGATGGTACTTGCTCCCATCCTCTGGAGGTGCTGCACAACCGATGTCTTTCCACACCCCATGTATCCAGTCAGTCCAATCACATAAGGAATTGATGGCATTTTGGGATCATTCTGAAAGCATACCAGGATGCGAATAAATATTTAAACTAAATTCATTTCCGTATCAAAATTTCAAAAGTATTTTATAATTTTGTCACCCCCTTAATTTCAGACTCAACATTAATATCTGATTAATATCTGATTGGCCAAACTGATCTCCCGGTGGCCGAGATACTTCAACTCCCCCTCCCATTCCCAGTCTGACCTTTCTGTCATGGGCTTCCTCCAGTGCCATAGTGAGGCCCACCGGAAATTGGAGGAACAGCACCTCATATTTCGCCTGGGCAACTTGCAGCCCAGTGGTATGAACATCGACTTCTCCAACTTTAGATAGTTCCTCTGTCCCTCTCTTCCCTCCCCCTTCCCAGATCTCCCTCTATCTTCCTGTCTCCACCTATATCCTTCCTTTGTCCCGCCCCCCTGACATCAGTCTGAAGAAGGGTCTTGACCCGAAACGTCACCCATTCCTTCTCTCCTGAGATGCTGCCTGACCTGCTGAGTTACTCCAGCATTTTGTGAATAAATACCTTCGGTTTGTACCAGCATCTGTAGTTATTTTCTTATACTATTAATATCTGATATCAGTAGCAAATTTATGTGGAGGAGAAAAATGCTCTTCCTCCTTTGCTCAACATTAGAAAAAATATATGATGCTCACATACATAAAAAAGACCCTTCTTCAGTCTGAAGAAAGGTCGCGACCCGAAACGTCACCCATTCCTTCTCACCCGAGTTGCTGCCTGACCCGCTGAGTTACTCCAGCATTTTGTCTCTGACCTTAAAAAAGTAATGGCATACCTAAGGAAATTTGCCTACTTCAGAAGAAAATAAGAAGGGCAAAAAGGGGACAGGAGGTAGCGTTGGGAGTTGACATTAAGGAAAAGCCAAAGAGATTTTCTAAGTACATCAAGGGAGAGAGGCTATCTAGACAGAGATAGGGCCTCTGAGAAACCAAAAAGGTCATCTTATGTAGCCACCGGAGATGGGCGAGATCCTCAATAAGTATTTCTCCTCCGTTTTCATCATGGGGAAAGACATGAGGTTTGAGGAAGTTGGGATTGTTAATGGAGATGTCTTGAGGACAGTCATCCTAATGGCCAAGGAGGTGCTGCACGTCCCAAGGTATATGAATGGACAATAGACAATAGGTGCAGGAGTAGGCCATTCGGCCATTCATATAAACACATAAACATATACACAAACAAACAAAGAGTTTTAGAGATAGACAGACAGACAAACAGAAAGAAAGAACCTACCTCAACCACCACCTCTAGCAATTTGTTCCAGATAACCACCACCCTCCAAGTGAAAAAGATGCCCCTCAGGTTCACATTCAAACTTTCCCCTCTCATCTTAAACCTATATCCTCTGATTCTTGATGCCCCGATCCCAGGTAATAAACTCTACGTATTCATCCTATCAAAAAGTAAAACTCCATACGATCACCCCTAACCTCCTGTGCTCCAAGAGTTAAGGTTCTAGCTTGCCCAAACTCAGGCCCTCAGGTCCTGACAACATTCTCGTAAAACTTCTCTCTGTACTCTTTCCAGCTGAATAATCCTTCCCATAGCAAGAAGACCAAAGCTGAACACAATATTTCAAATATAACCTCATCCATGTTTGTACAATTGTAACCACATTTCTCTTAATATCTCGACTGATGAAGGCCAATGCTCCAAAAGCCTTCTTTACCACCCTATCAACCTGTGATGCCACCTTCAGGGAACTGAGTACCTGTACTCCTAGACCCCTGTGCTCTAGGGCCCTACCATTCACTGTGAATGTTCTGCCCTTGTACAACACCTTGCACTATCTGCATTGAACAATTTAGATGAGAATGTGCAAGGTATGATTAGCAAGTCATGATTACAAGAAATTTAGACAAGTGCATGAACTGGCCATTCCTCAGGCCACTTGTCCAGCTGATCAACTGAGTAAAGAAGTTGTGATGCTACTCGGTATAGGGGAACTCAAAACAAGAGGACATATATTTAAGTTGAGAGGGGCAAGATTTAATGCAAACTCGAGGAGCAACTTCTTACTTCAGAGGGTGGTGGGCATATAGAATAAGATGCCAGAGGAGACACTTGGGGCAGTTACATTACAACACTCAAAATACACTGTTACAGGTATATGGGTAGGAAAGGTGGACAGACCAAGTACAGGCAAATGGGATTAGCTTGGACAGGATATCATGGAGAAATTAGGCCGAAGGACCTGTTTCTGTGCTGTATGACTAACATACCTACCTACCTACCACAGATGTAAGGCTCACTGGTCATTCATTCCCTGGCTTTTTCTGGAAACACCTCTCAAATAAAGTCACAACATTAGCCACTCTCCAATCAACTAGCATCTCACCATGTCTAACAATTTTTCATTTTTCTCAGTTCGAGGTCTTGCAATTTCTTCTCTAGCTTCCCATAATGTCCTAAAAATATATATGACCAGGCAACGGGAGATCTATTTAGCTTCATACTCCTTAGGCCACCTCTCACCTGCTTGAGTGTAATATGGACTGTTGTCCAGGCATAATTACCTGTCCCAGATTCTCTATATACTTGACTAAAACGATTGCTTTGTTATATGATCCATATCCCTTCATTCCCCTATATCCATGTGGCTATCCAAAAGTTTCCTGGACGCCACTATTGTATTTGTTTCCATGACCACCCCGACCCGCACATGCCACGCACATACCATTCTTGGTGTGAAAACTTGCCCCACACATCTCCTTTAAACTTTCTCCCTCTGACCTTAAAGCTATGCCCTCTAGACTTTGACATTTCTTCCCTGGATTTTAAGGAGGACGCAAGGGGCAACTTTATTTGCAGAGGTGTGTGTTTATATGGAACGAGTTGCCAGAGGAGGATATAAACACAACATTTCAAAGGTATTTGGACAGGTACATGGATAAGAAAGGTTTGGAGAGAGATGGACCAAATATAGGCAAATGGGACTAGCTTACAAATTGATCAGCATGGAAAATTGTTGTCAAAGAGACTCTTTTTCCTGTAGCTTTATGGATTCTTGATAAGATTGAGGTTTACAAAATTATAGATATAGACAAATAATGAGACATTTTCTCATAAGTAGAAGATGTCTATAATCAGGGGGCATAGTTTTAAAGTGAGTAGACGATTTAAAGGGGATTTTCATGCAGATGGGTAAAATCTAGAACACACAGTCAAAAGGGATGTTGGGACCAGGCACTCTGTCAACATTTAAGAATATTTTAAATGAATACCTGAGATGCCATGACATAGAAGTCTGCGGGCTGAGCTCAGGAAGATGGGATTAGTATATATTGGTGCATGGTGACTGGTATAGACAGCGATCTGAAGGGCCATTAACATGCTCTCATGATCCCAGCATCATTACTTTCACCAGTATTGCCTCTATTAGCTTTAACCTCCACAGGTGAAACCCAGTCGTGCTGGTCTGTACACTCATGATTCCAGCAGCACTAATCTAGATAGAGTCATAGAGTGATTCAGTGTAGAAACAGGCCTTTCGGCCCAACTTGCCCACACCAGCCAACATGTTCCAGCTACACTAGTCCCACCTGCCTGCACTTGGTCCATATCCCTCCAAACCTGTCCTATCCATGTACCTGTCTAACTGTTTCTTAAATGTTGGTATAGTCCCAGCCTCAACTACTTCCTCTGGCAGCTTGTTCCATACACCCACCACCCTTTGTGTGAAAATGTTACCCCTCAGATTCCTATTAAATCTTTTCCCCTTCACCTTGAACCTATGTCCTCTAGTCCTCGATTCCTCTACTCTGGGCAACAGACTCTGTGCATCTACTCGATCCATTCCTCTCATGATATTATACACCTCTATAAGATCACCCCTCATCCTCCTACGCTGCAAGAAATAGAGACCCAGCCTACTCAACCTCTCCCTATAGCTCACACCCTCTAGTCCTGGCAACATCCTCGTAAATCTTTTCTGAACCCTTTCAAGCTTGACAATATCTTTCCTAAAACAGATGGCACCATACCAATACAACACATCAGCAACAAATACAGCTTCAGTACTAATCTCAGCACCAATAGACTCTGTGATGTTGTCCTGATAGACTGCAGTGGTACTTACTTTGGGAGGTATAAGCAAAGATCCTAACAATCGCTTTCTGAGTGTGGATGAACTGATTTTTTCTTCCTCATTGTGTGTGTGATGGACATCTTTAATCAGACTGATCTTATGCAATACCAACTCTTGTAGATCCTGAAGAAACAAAGCGATGAGATTTTTTTAACCATACAGAGAACAGATCAGAAATACAGGAAGCAGCAATGCTATTACAATGGGAAGAATATCAGCAAATAGCAATAAAGCAGGAAAGGTTTGGGCCTGCTGCCTTTGTTCGTTTAAGTGGCAGTTATGAATCTGGTGCTGTTAGAAACATGGCAATAACAAAGACCCACCCAAAGATCAACACCTCACACTCACCCAAACAGAGCCTTCCTTACACACTCACCCCTCACACAATGATTGCCTCTCACCCATGTCCCCACCCCCCCTACCCAAAGAGTCCCTATCACATTCTGAAAGGACGCAATTTCTCCATTTTTAATAACAAAATAACTTCTGTGGTATCGTGATACATCTTTGGCTGTGTGTTTAGATGGTCATGTAGCTTTAACAAAGATTGGTGTAACCAAAGCCCTTTGGGACAATTTTACAATATTTAAAACATTTTAAATTGTTGTTCTGTGTTTTAGAAAGGTCCTTTGTTTTCTACGTACGTTTTCTTGTCGCTTCCGGTTCACTGCTTCTCCACCCTTTTGGGTTTCATCGCTAACAACAATGCACTTTAGGTTCGAGTCAGTAATAGATGGTCCATAGCGTTCTCTCAGAGAAACAAGCTCGTATTGTACAGTAGGATTCACATCCAAAAGGAACTCCCTAACCTTCTCCACACGATCTTGGTACGGTTCAATCAATTCCTTCAGTACTTTACCTGTAATGAACATAATATTTTGTTAAATTATAGACACAAAAGGCTGGAGTAACTCAGCAGGACAGGCAGCATCTCTGGGTAGAAGGAAGGGGTGATGTTATGGGTCGAGACCCTTCTTCAATCTGAAAGTCAGGGGAGAGGGAGACACAGAGATAAGGATGTGTAAGGTGTGAAAACAAGATATCAAAGGGGATGGACATCAAGGAAAATGTAGAATAGATCATTGTTAGGGAGAAGAAGTTTACAACGAAGCAGAGATATCATTTAATCAAGGGGAAAGTCAGACTGGTCGGAGAACTAGGAAGGGGATGGATGGAGAGAGTGGGAAAGCAAGGATTACTTGAAATCAGAGAAGTCAATATTCATACCGGTGGGGTGTAATCTGCCCAAGTGAAATATGAGATGCTGATCCTCGAATTTGCACTGGGCCTCACTCTGACAATGGAGGAGGCCCACGATAGAAAGGTCAGGGTGGAAATGGGAAGGGGAAGTTAAATTGTTTAGCAACCAGGACTGAACGGTTTAGGCAACCAGGACTGAATGGAGATGGTTTGGTGAAACGATCGGCGATATATAGGAGTCCACACCTGGAACAGCGGTTACAGTATATGAGGTTGGAAAAGGTGCAAGTGAAACTCTGCCTCACCGAAAAAGATTGTTAGGGTCCTTGAACAGTCGAGGGAGATGGTATAGGGACACGTGTTGCATCTCCTGCGTTTGCAGGGGAAGGTACCTGAGGATGGGGTGGTTTGGGTGGGAGGGACGAGTTAACTAGGGAGTTGCGGAGGGAACAGTCTCTACAGAAAGGGTTGGAGATGTGAAGATGTGGCTAGTGGTGGGATCCCATAGGAGGTGGCAAAAATATTGGAGAATTATGTGTTGTATGCAACGGCTGATGGGTGAAAGGCGAGGACAGGAGGACTCTGTCTCTGAGGCGGCTGGGAGGAGGGGGAGCAAGGGCAGAGCTGCGTGGTACCGAGGAGACACGAGTGAAGACCTCATCTATGATAGTAGAGGGGAATCCCGGTCCCCTAAAGAATGAGGACATCTCAGATGACCTGGTATGGAACACCTCATCTTGGGCACAGATGCAGCGTAGATGGAGGAGTTGGGAGTAGGGGTTCGTCTTTGCCGTCAGTCGATAGTCTATCTCCTGTGATGGAGACAGTGAGATCAACAAATGATAGGGGGATGTCGGGGATGGTCCAAGTGAATTTGAGTGCACAATGGCAATTAGTAGTGAAGTTAATGAAGTCCGTGAGTTCTGATTGGATGCAGGAGGTACCCCGATGCCGTCATCAATGTAGCGGAGATAGACCGAGGATAGGGCCAGTGTACACCTGGAACAGGGATTCACTTGGACCATCTCTGACATTTCCCTGCCGTTTTTTGATTTCAGATCTGCTCTTGCTCCCCCTCCAGTCGCAACTGGGACCGAGTCCCCTAGTCCTCACCTTTCAGCCCATCAGCCGTCACATACAGTACATAATCCGCTGACATTTTCACCACCTCCAACGGGATCCCACCACTAGCTACAACTTCCCATCTCCATACCCTTTCTGCTTTCCGCAGAGAACGTTCTCTCCGCAACTCCCTGGTTAACTCATCCCTTTCCACCCAAACCACCCCCTGCACAGGAACCTTCCCCTGCATGATGTGCAACACCTGTCCCTTTCCCCTCTCCCTCGAATTTATCCAAGGACCCCAAATGTCTTTTCAGGTGAGGCAGAGGTTCACTTGCACCTCCTCCAGCCTCATCTACTGTATCTGCTGTTCCAGGAGTATATATTAACGATTTAGACAAGGGAATTAAATGTAACATCTCCAGATTTGCAGGTGATACAAAGCTGGGTGGCAGTGTGAGCTGCGAGGAGGATGCTATGAGGCTGCAGGGTGACTTGGATAGGTTGGGTGAGTGGGCAGATACATGGCAGATGCAGTAGGGTTGCAGCTGTCTAAATTACCTAAATTATTGCATCGTATGGGAGGCGCATTCCCAATCTCGTTGTACCCCTGGGTACAATGACAATAAAGATATATTGTATTGTATTGTATTGTATTGTAATAACACGGATAAATGTGAGGTTATCCACTTTGGTGGCAAGAACAGGAAGGCAGATTATTATCTGAATAGTTTCAGATTAGGAAAAGGGGAAGTGCAACGAGACCTGGGTGTGCATGTACATCAGTCACTAGGCCCTACTGCACCCGGACAAGAGTTGGTCAAATGTTGAGGATGTGCTCTCGGCGGATATGGAACATGTCGTGGGCTACCTTAAGACCTGGAGACTAAAACTGAGTGTGGCAAAAACCAACACAACGGCTTTAATCTGAACAAGGAAGTTCAACGCCAGCTAACCGTCACCCTCAATGGGTCACCCCTACCCTACAACCCATTTTTTACATACCTCGGGGTGAAACTAGATCGGCAGCTGACCTACAAGCAACACCTTGAAGCTCTCCGTGCTAAAGTCTCGGCACGGAACAACCTCCTGCATTGCTTGGCCGGATCGTCAAGGGGCGCCAGGACATCTACTCTTCGAACCAGTGCTCTTGCACTCGTGTACAGCGCCGCTGAGTAAGCTGCCCCAGCATGGTGCCGCAGCGCTCATACCAGCAAGGTAGACACCACCCTCAACGACACCATGCGGATCATCACTGGCTGCCTACGCCCTACACCGACAGATCACCACAGCCCCACCCAGCTCTGACATGTCCCGCAAAGAGTGGGTCGCCCTGAACCGGCTCCGCACAGGGGTCGGCCGGTTCAACGCCAACATGCATCGTTGGGGGTTGCGTTCATCAGCAGCCTGCGTGTGTGGAGCAGACCAGCAAACAGCGCTGCATGTCATTTTCGACTGCACTGTCCTCCGTCCCCCTAGTGGAGGGGTAGACCTAACGGCCCTTGACAAAAGCACATTGCAGTGGCTTCAGCGCCTGGAGGGCGTTACATAACTTCTGCTGCCTCAAACGCAAGAAGAAGACACTGAAAGCATTCAGGTGGGGCAGGCAGTAAAGAAAGCTAATGGCATGTTGGCCTTCATTGCGAGAGGATTTGGGTATAGGAGAAAGGAGGTCCTACTACAGTTGTACATGCTACCTGGAGTATTGCGTGCAATTCTGGCATCCTAATTTGTGGAAGGACATTATTGCTATTAATGGAGTGTATCGTAGGTTCACCAGGTTAATTCCTGGAATTTAGAAGGATGAGAGGGAATCTTATAGAAACATATAAACTTCTTAGAGGATTGGGCGGGTAGATGCAGAAAAATGTTCCCGATGTTGGGGGAGTCCAGAAACAGAGGTCACAGTTTAAGAATAAGGGGTAGTCCACTTAGGACTGAGAGGAGAAAAAACCTTTTCACCCAGAGAGTTGTGAATCTCTGGAATTCTCTACCACAGAAGGCAGTGGAGGCTTATTCACTGGATGTTTTCAAGAGAGAGCCAGATTTAGCTCTTAGGGCTACGAGAATCAAGGGATTTGGGGAAAAAGCCGGAATGGGTACTGATTTTGGATGATCAGCCATGATCATATTGAATGGCAGTGCTGACTCGAAGAGCCGAATGGCCAACTCCTGCACCTATTTTCTATGCTTCTATGTTTCTTAGGGCTAAAAGAATCAAGGGACATGGAGAAAATGCAGGAAGGGGGGTACTGATTTTAGATGATCAGCCATGATCACATTGATTGGCGATGCTGGCTCGTAAGGCCGAATGGCCTGCGCCTGCACCTATTTTTCTATGTGTCTATGACTCCTATATATTTTCATATTTTTTCATATTTCATATTATTTTTCATATTTCATATATCAGCGAGACCAAGCGCAGGCTCGGTGATCATTTCGCTGAATATCTCCGCTCAGTCCACCTAAACATCCTTGATCTCCCGGTTGCTAAACACTTTAGTTTCCCTATCCCATTCACACACAGGCGTTTCTGTCCTGGGCCTCCTCCATTGTCAGAGTGAGGCCCAGTGCAAATTGGATGAACAGCACCTCATATTTCGCTTAATACGAGGCAGCTCACCACCACCTTCTCAAAAGCAATTAGGGAAAGGCAACAAATACTGCTTTTGGTCACGGTGCCCAAATCCTGTCAATAAATTTAAGATATTAAATAAAAATGCAACAGCACTCATTAAATCATTGATACTATTACTTAAATCAACCTCAATCTTAACCAAAGTTTAAAATGTAGAAGCAAAGAACTGCAGATGGTGGTTTATAGTCACGTCCCGAAACATCCATCCTTTCTCTCCAGAGATGCTGCCTGACCTGCTGAATTACTCCAGCAATTTATATCTCTCTTTAACAAAAATGTTAAATTTAATCGAACATTACTATATCAGCGAATTGATTTCACAATGAAATAAAGTGCTCCAGTACTATCCAACACATGTTAAACAAGCCTACTTTTAGACCTTTTAGCTCTTTGAGGCAGAGATTTTAAAAACAAATTCAAATGACTGCCATTGTGATCACTCACAGAATACAAGGTGCATCTTGACAATTTGATAACAGGCTTACTGAACCGAATAAATATACTGGTAGAAGCACTTGATACTCACTATTTAGTAATTCGCCATCAGACACTCCGATTAATAAACGTTTTCTTGTAAGAAGGCATGATATGCTGAGAAGGATCTTGTGAGCACAATGGAGTCGGTCGAAGGTGCCCCCTAACACAACATCGCTGTAGTTTGGAATACTTTCACACAGACTGGAATCCTCCATATCAGGGCAGAGATTTTCTGCATCGTCAACCCCACTTGGTAAAAAAATGCCCCTCAAGTTCGGTTTGCACGTATAGCAGCTCAAGATATATTTTTCCAAACATTGCATAACTAAATTGGATTGATTCAAGTCTATGACATGATAGTCTGTTAGGACTACCTCCGGTGGTTCTGAAAGCATTTGGACTGATGAAAATGGGCGTTGAGTTGAGCAATGATTTTTAATATTTGAAAGAATGACCCTGACATCAAGGTAACTGCAAATATTTGAACTCTTTGCATAAAGATGTGTCAGTATTTGGGACACCTCCTGATTTGCTGGAATGTAAGCTGGCGCAAGTTGAATGCAATTTCCTGCAAGTCCCAAACCAGGGTGTAAGTGAACATATAAAATATGTTGCACAATTTTAGCAGCTGCTGCCAGGACTGGAGCAATACGTGAAGGAATAAGGGGAAGTGGAGATGTTAAAACAAGAATCCCAGTCCGAAACATCGCCATCGTATCTGTGTGCTACCTGCAAGGGAAGTGATAAAAAAGTTAGTTTTGGAATTTGAAAAACTTTTATTCCTCTCGAGACGTAGATGACTGGCAAGGATGGAAGTTTTTTTTGCAACGTCATTTACTTGTTGGGCTGTGGAAATAATTTTGGACCATTTATGTAAACCACCAAAACATTGTAGCTAATACCTGTGTTGTCCAAGAGAGACTTGATGGCGCCATACGATGTCTCGTCCTTTTCTTCTTTTGTTTTCAGTCTTTTGTTAAATGTATGTGCGCGTTAAATGTTAGTGTATCTATAGTTTTGTGTTATGTGGGGGTGGGAAGCGGGAAACTTAAAAAAAAATCTCTTTCCTTGCTGGAGATGCAACTTTTTCCGTATCGTATCTCCGTCCGCACTGCAGCCTAACATCGTGGCACTGGCGGTCCTTTTGGTGGGGATCAACTTTGGGAGCTTCAACCACGGAGCCTGTGGAACTGCAGGAGCTTCGACCGCCCCAATCGTGGAAGCTTCGATTGCCCCGACGCGGGAGCTGCGATCGCCCCGACTGCGGATGGTTCGACTGCCCCGATCGCAGGAATAACGAAGACAATATGTTATTGCCTGCCAACAAAGTGCGCTGTGGTGGATGTTTATGTTAATTTTTATGTACATGTGTGTCTTGTTGCTTTTTTGGTATGACTGTATGGCGAATACTTGGCTACTAAATTAATTACAATTACAATAATCAACACACATACACACAGAGAAGCAAATTGAGACGTAGCGCAGCGGTAGAGTTGCTGCTTTACAGCGAATGCAGCGCCGGAGACTCAGGTTCGATCCTGACTACGGGTGCTCTACTGTAAGGAGTTTGTACGTTCTCCCCGTGACCTGCGTGGGTTTTCTCCGAGATCTTCGGTTTCCTCCCACACTCCAAAGACGTACAGGTATGTAGGTTAATTGGCTGGGTAAATGTTTAAAAAAATTGTCCCTAGTGTGTGTAGGATAGTGTTAATAGTGTTAGTGTGCGGGGATCGCTGGGCGGCGCGGACTTGGTGGGCCGAAAAGGCCTGTTTCCGCGCTGTATATATATGATATGATATGATATGAGAGGTAGCGTAAAACAAGCAGGTAATGCTAGAATTGTACCAAAACAGCTCAAGCATTGTGGAAACATTTGGCCGTCACATTAGAGGAGACTCAATTACTCGAGAGATGAAGTGGAGATTTGTCTATTTTGGTAGCGTGGAAATGTTTAGCATTGAGGAAAGATTGCACAGGCTGCAGTTATTTCTTTTGGAGCAAAGGAGACTGAAGGCAGTTGAGTGAGGTGTAAACAGTTGAGAAGTCATTCTCAGCCTCCACTTCAAGAAAAAGATACCACCCATCTAGTCACAACTCCTAGACAGTCTCCTCAGGACGTGTTCCATCTCAGGCAACATCCATGGAGAGGAGGATGTCATAAGGTCATGAGTGAGAAGTGTAGAATCACGCCATTCGGCCCATCGAGTCACCGCCATTCAATCATGGCTCATCTACGTCTCCCGCCCAACCCCATTCTCCCCAAAACCCCTCACATCCGCACTAATCAAGGCGGGCGGCGGGAGACGATTCTAACTCTCCACCACTCATTTCACCCGCATTGAGCAGCAGCGGCTGGGCCCGGACACTCCAGCCAGCGGGGCGGACACTCGGGCCCCCGGAGCGGACACTCCCCTAACCCTAACCCTAATGTACGGGCCCGGCGGGGCGGACACTCGGCCCGCTGTACCTGCGGCCGCCCATCTCCCGTCTCCCGCGCGGTTTCGGCGCCGCACCAACAACATCCGGGTGCACCGACAATCGTCACTTCCCGAAAAAGGACAGACGACGTTACGGGCGGCGCGGGGTCACGGCGCGGGCGGCGCGGGGTCACGGCGCGGGCGGCGCGGGGTCACGGCGCGGGCGGCGCGGGGTCACGGCGCGGGCGGCGCGGGGTCACGGCGCGGGCGGCGCGGGGTCACGGCGCGGGCGCGCGGTCCATTGCTCCGCAAACATCTCATAAGTGGCTATCTCGCGCAGGGCTGAGCGGGGACTACACGGTCATGGTCACTGTCACGGTTATGGTCCTGGTGGTCCATGTCCATTGGGGCTGAGCGGGGACTACACGGTTATGGCCCTGGTGGTCCATGTCCATTGGGGCTGAGCGGGGACTACACGGTCATGGTCACTGTCACGGTTATGGTCCTGGAGGTCCATGTCCATTGGGGCTGAGCGGGGACTGTGCGGTTATGGCCCAACAGCGGCGGTTGGTGCAGTAGCAACAAGACAAGTATCGTTGGGGCTGAGTGAATGATTGAGCCGGGGACTTGTGGACGGAGCAGTCCCTGCAGAGTGGTGGAGATGGGATTAGTGCTGGGATCCCTAAGGAGGTGTGAGAAATGTCGGAGGATAACATGTTGGATATACAGGCTGGTGGAGTGAAAGGTGAGAACTTGGGGACTAATGTCCGTTGATAGGGTGTCTTCTGTGATGAAGACAGATTGAGAAAGGGGAGGGATGTTTCCAAAATAGCATATTCCTTTTGTTGTCCAAGAGGTGGTACCATATCGATAACCTAGTCCAGTTTTCATTCATCTCATTCAATTTTTTTCCTATTATTGCTGAACCACTGGTTACTACAGGTACCAACTCCATTTTCCACTTTACCCGAAGATAGCATTCTAATTATTGGGACTGAACCAATCAGGTACAGAGTATGAAATTGATTTCTCATGATAATTTCTATCATGGAATAGCTAGTCCAGCAGTTGCC
Source organism: Rhinoraja longicauda (assembly GCF_053455715.1). Classification (NCBI taxonomy): domain Eukaryota; kingdom Metazoa; phylum Chordata; class Chondrichthyes; order Rajiformes; family Arhynchobatidae; genus Rhinoraja; species Rhinoraja longicauda. The sequence goes on along the minus strand of NC_135981.1, from coordinate 44,291 downwards.
GAACAACCCCAGAGACCCATGGACATTCACCCTATCACCATGAAGGGTTTCCTCTGGTTTCTTACCACATCCCAAAGACATGTGGGTTGGTAGGTTAAATGGCCACTGTAAATTGCTCCTCATGTGTAGGTGTGCCGGATAATACCGGGGAAAACAATACGAATGTGGCAAGAATTAAAAAATGAGAATGCAGTATTTGAGCGAATAGGTGATTGATGGATGGTGTGAGCCCTGCTGGCTGCAAAGCTCGTTTGCAAGCTGTACCTCTGACCAAACAGCTCACTCTCACGTGGCTCTCGTGTGCAAATCTCACTGTTTGACTGTCACTGTCGTAGAAGATGGAAAGTAAAGGAAATGGTCAAAGAACTAGCCAAGTAAAGAGGAGCTTATAAAACATGCTACAGAATTAAGAAATAATGAATGGCATAGCTAGCATGCTAATTTAGTTTGCTAGAGTATTGATTATAATCAATGTTATTTGGCTCATTATTTTATGCACAATGTATTTTATTTGTAAACATCTGTAATCAATGGACTCAGAGCAGTTTGTACTAGTGTGGTACCTAACCATCTTTTACACTTACCACACTTCATTACCAGTAGGGAAAACACCAATGTTATTTGTAATACAACCAAAGTACAGAGTGGAATACTAAAACGAGTATGTACCTTACATTCATTTGCACAATCTCATCGAAAACCCCACCATGCAGTTATCTTTGTCAGCAATGTCTTTATGGATTTTCTTTTTACTGCAAAAGATATCACTGTTCTGATCTAACCCTTGCTTAATTTGTTAAACGTTCTGATAAGGGTCACATGGATCAGGAAACTCATTTGCATATGTTCATTTGGAACAAAACAAAAAATGCTTGAAGTTAATGTTCCAGCTAAAAGACTTCCCCTTCATCTACCCCATCTTCTCTTTAATTTAAAACAAACTTGCTTTCTCCTTCCCAATTCTCACATAGGGCCTCAGACAAATATTTACTGTTTTTCTTCCTATATATGCAGCCTGTTCTAGTTATACAGCATAGAAACAGGCCCATCACTTCAACTTGTCCAGGCAGACCAAGATGCCCATATTTGGCCCATATCCTTCTAAACCGTAGAATCAAAACACTGCAGATGTTGGTTTACCAAGGAAAGATACAGCATGCTGGATTAACTCAGCGGGTCAGGCAGCATTCCTGGGGAACATGGATAGGTAATGTTTTAGTTAGGGACCTTTCTTCAATATCTCAAGAACATTCATGATGTAGAGTCCATGGTTTAAAAAGGGCATATCAGGTAACCAATGACTTCTCAAATGCGCTTGCAGCAGCCACTGCAAACCCAGCGGGGCCTGCAGGGTAACCAATGACCCCAAAGATGTGCCAACATCATCAATCTGCACAGACACCGTGGACCCGGATGGTTCATGCCTGGCAAACCAATAAACCCACACCAAGGTGACGGGTAAATTACAACTAACTGGATTCACAAATAAGATGGAAATATGGAAACCCTGGCTTGGTATGCTAATCATGGACGAATAGAGGATGTAGATTGCCGATGATAATGAAAATCTAAGATCATAACCTGCCTACGAGATTGGCCATTTGACAACACAATCACCACTACTTGAGCGACACTGGGGCAGTTTCTTCATGTAGCAATGTGACGTAGCTGGATAGACAAAAAAAGTGTACGAGGCGCGTAAAACCTCGGAATGTGCACTCAACCGCGACTTTTCAATAGGCAAGGTGCAGGAGTTGGCCACTTGCTGGTCGAGCATTTTGTGTCGTCCCTCGAAACCTTTACTGTCCATGTACTGTCCAAGTGTCCTTTAATTGCTATTATAAGCAAGGGGAAAATTAATGACAAGACCCCTTGACAGCATTGACACAGAGAAGGATCATAGGCAGCTTCAGAAAAAGGAAACCCTGTGCTATTCCCACATCTTTTGTTGGATAATTAGATAACAGGTTAATTGGATACAATGCTACTATAATCATAATCATTATAATCATAATCATACTTTATTAGCCAATTATGTTTTACGATATACGAGGAATTTGATTTGCCATACAGTCATACCAATAAAAAGCACCAAGACACAAAATACATTTTAACATGAACATCCACCGCAGTGACTCCTCCACATTCCTCACTGTGATGGAAGGCGAAAAAAAAAGTTCAATCTCTTCCCTTATTTGCTCCCCCGGTTGGGGGCCTTAAGTCTTCCGTTGACAGAATGGGGGGGGGGGATATCGGCTCCCCCGCGCCAGGCGATCGGACCCCAGATTAGGGCTAGCCGAACCTCTTGCAACTTGACCTTCCCGATATTATCAAATGTTAATGAATTAGACTCCAGACACCTATTGGAGATGGTTGACCTTAATTTTCAAACATGTAGTATGTCTTATTAAACCCACAAAATATCCCAAGTTTTCCTAAATGGTTGACACAAGTTCATCAAAAACAGAAAAGTTAAATTCTTATGTTTTACAGTTGATGGTTGTGACATCAGCTGATGAATATATTTTAAATTTTTAGTACAGTGCAATCTCCATCTATGGTGTTTTCAGATGTATTGCAAAATTAATGTTAGCATTGCTTTATTATTGTCACATGTACAGAGACAGTGAAAAACTTTGTTTTATGTGCTATCCAGACAGATCATACCATACATGAGTGCAGTCACAGCATGCGAATACCACAGCTAGTGCAAAAAGATATAGGAAACAAAATACTGAATATAATCTTACAGCCACAAAGAAAGTGCCAATAAAGAAAGTGCAAGGGCCACAATTCCACAGATTGGAAGTGGGTATGATCCTGTCCCCCAAAATTGATGTTTTATTTAATTGTAAATTTAGAAGGCAACAACATATCCTAAATGTTCTCAAATCTTTAGACAGTTTTAGATTTACAAAGAATGGATTCGTTGAGCAGAGTGAAGCAAATGGATTGTACAAACAGGTAAAAATTCAGGATCCCTATCCCGGTGCGCCAATGCCTGTATACCCATCACCTAGTGAATGTCAGTGAGAGAAACTGTACCCAATCGATCTGCAAGGGACCTATCCCCCGGTGAGAGTGTGTTTGTATCTGCCCTCTGTTCTGTATAGTTACATGAGATTTTATGGTTCCAATATTCTCAGTATGTCCCTTGTGCTAAACGGTGCCTCATTTATCCCAAGGTTACATGTAGGCAGCAACAATGAATTGTTGTTTATGAGAAAATTCTTCCGACAATAGCAGTATTCTGGAGGGACCAATTGATTCTGAAAAAGGCTCGGAAATCTGGTGATTGGGAGAGTACAGGGGGGAGGAGGAAAGAGAGGGAAAGTGCGGGCGAGGGGAGTGGGGGACAAGGAGTGGGGCGAGAGAGAACGAAAAAGAAATAGACCGCGTGCACAGGTTGAGGTGCAGAGCCATGCTATGGAAATGGAACTGAGGTGCTGATTGTTAAGAAGGAAGATTCCAAAATCGGTTTGTGTTAATTTCACTTATACTGCATGTAGTGTACGCCATGGCTGTTAAAGTTGACTGCTGACATCTAACGGTATATGGAGGTTACACTGCACATCCTGTAGTTATAGGAATAATCAGTATACATGATGCAAAGACACATTTCAGCAAGCAAAAAAACCCCATTCCATTTAAGTTCACCCATACTAAACATTTGTGCTCACAATTCAATTTGTCATGAATTAACTCTTTTCGCTGCTTGGGGATAATATTTCAGGAACATTTTTTTTGCTATCTCAATGGTATTTCCCACTGGTTTATCTGGATACTTCACTTTGTTTATGGTAAAGTTTTGCTCGATTTTAAAGGAAATTTGGTTGAAACGGGCTTGATTGAATGAAATTCTCATTTCAAGACAGTTGATCAATATTGACACAAAGCGTTCCCACCGTGGGGCATAATAGTCATTAATCAAACCACCCCACTGCTTGTTGGCGTAATCCAAAAGATTTCCATTTGGTCCCCAAAGAGTAATTTGATTACGAGCATTGAATTCATACAGGTTAGCATCTTTTTCAGTTGCTGCTAAGGATCTAGCTGTTTCTAACCAATGGCCCAATAGAAAGTGCCTGTCACTGGACAAGAGGTCATCAAGATCAGGTAGTAAGTTATGAATTAGGGCATTTCCCAAAGTCTGCAACTCCACAATAGAATGTTTCAAAAATGCATGCTTAAGGTCTTCATAAAATTCTGATGTTAGAAGTTGAACTGACTGTCTTGTCACATCAACAAGGTCATATCTGAAGGTTTCACTGGCGTATAGCTCAGACACAGCCATTTGCATCTGCTTCCATGCTTCATAAAGTTGACTCTTGTTGTACCATAATGAAGTGCCCAATTTTAAAGAGGGCCTGTGAACTAATGGACTTCTGTTGTGGTCTGGCCGATACAAAGTATTATTGTAGACACTTTGAAACAAGAGCAGCCAGGCTGTTACTGCACCATCATTTTTCTTTCCATACCGTCTTTGTGCATATGACGTAACCCACTTTGAAAGGTTTAAGGGCTCTTTGCTCCAGCCAATTTCATTCATTAGCTCATACACAACATCATTTTGTTCAATTCCTTCTGGTGTTATTCCAGTCCCCACCATGGTGGAATTCGGAAATGCCCTTGCTTCAAAAGGACCTCTATTGATAGTTTCCACCGTTCCATACATTCCAGTGTTGCCACCAAAATTATGCAACATGCACCAAATGAAAGGTTGTCCATAGAAGGATTCTGTGAATAAATATGCTGGTCTACTGTCAGCAAATAAATCCAGAATAATCATCCTCCCCAAAGGCACTCCATGCAACAAGGCCTTCACCTGGGTTGGCTGCCAAAATGAAGATCCTGACAGAAAAAGCCATCCCTGCATCAGCCAAATTGCCGAATAGTCCACTGTGGTAAAATAAATAAATTAAAATAGTAGAAATTTAAAATACTACTCAGTGATTTTAACGGTTGTGAGAGTCTGTCCTTGCATAGAAGTACGCAAAATAGTTAATCCATTTTAAATATCTATATTTACATATATATATGTAAATATACATAATTAAAACTCTCCGTCCATGTATGTGTGTTTGACCACAGCATAACTTTTGTCGTTCGCGCAGCCAAAACGGTACACCATAGCGCCACAATTTTTGCACAACCTTACTCACCATTATCCTGGGCATATTATGTAACTACTCTCATTCAAATTGAAGCTACATTTTTAAAGCTACAGACATTTTAATGTTTAAAAATTCACTTAATAACCCATTTCCTGAAACTCCTCAGCGTGTGACGTCACAATGCTCCACGTTCGACTTCATTTGCTCCTCACTCACCAAAACAAGATGGCCGCCGGCAGCGCCGCCACCGTTCAGTCGTTCCCTCTCCCCTCTTCTGGCCTCAGTCCTTCCCTCGCCCGTCTCCCGGCCTCAGTCCTTCCCTCTCCCCTCGCCCGGCCTCAGTCCTTCCCTCGCCCATCTCCCCTCGCCCGCCCCAGTCTCGCACGTCGGCAGTCAGCGTTGAACGCACGGGCACTGGTAAGTGCTTTTCGCAGCCAACGGCTCCACGGAGGGGAGTTGCGGCCGAGTGGGTGGAGGGGACGATGGGGGTGGAAAGTCAGGGGAGAGTGGGGTTGGGGGGAGGGAGTGAACAGTACCGGTGGGGGGGAAGGGGGACAGTGGGGGTCAGGAGAGAGTGGGGAAAGGGGTTGGGGGGAGGGAGGGGAAAGTGGGGGTGGAGGGAGGGAGGGAGGTGGGGGTTAGGCGAGGGGGGAATAGGGCTCACTCTGTGACGACATCCTCTCCCCTTCCCTGTCCCCCCTCTACGAGGAATGGGCCCAACGGGTCCACTTGGTCTTGTATAATTTAAAGTTTTAATTCCTTAACTAATTCGTTATTGTTACATACAGAAGAAATTCCATTTGTTGATGGAACCACTGTCAAGGTTGCATATAATAATGTAAAAGGAGGCATTTAAGAGCAGATGTTACCTTGTGTCATTGACTTGAAGACTGCATTGCTGATTGAAGATAAATATTTAGGATCTGATGAACTTGGCGTCATTTCATTGAATGTGTCTGCACTGTAAACATGGTCAGTGCCAAACTTTTGAATTAGCTCCAACTGAAACATCTTGCCTATTTGTTGAAAGAAGGGTGACTCAGAGTCCAGCAAATACGAGCAAGAATAAGAACAATTCAAGTGCCCCCAATTCCCTAGCCTCGTGACGTTTTCTTTAGGAAACAATCTGAAAAACAATGGTTTAAAATAGCTTTTTATTACAAGGAGACTCGTGTAATTTATCTCTCATCACCTAGCTAGTATTTGGAAGAACTAATCATCTTGAACTATATTTCTCACATATCATATCATATCATATATATACAGCCGGAAACAGGCCTTTTTCGGCCCACCAAGTCCGTGCCGCCCAGCGATCCCCGTAACATTAACACTATCCTCCACCCACTAGGGACAATTTTACATTTACCCAGCCAATTAACCTACATACCTCACACAACCATTTCACTGCATTACCACTGAAAAATTGGAAATTAATCTCAAATTTTTAAATATAAATATGAGAAAGGACAGATTTCAGCATGTCAAGGACCTTTGACCCAGTGTTTTTATTCCAAAGGTTTATTGAAAGATGAAAAATTAGGTGCAAGCCCTCTGAAGCCAGATAAGATTATTGTTGGATGAAACTCACTGATCAAGATTGAGAAGATTATCAGATGAACAAGAAGCACTGGAGAGGGTGGAAAAAAAATATTCTAAAGGTAATATCAGAAATGTCATTGTCTACTTGTCAAGATTGATGAATATTAATGAGACTAGAGTTTCCTGAATATGGACCAACAAACAGTCTGCCTGAGGACTCAGCATGTAGAACAGCACCAACCCACCGAGTTCCTCCAGCAGATTGTTTGTTGAATGTGTTTGTTCTCTTTCTCCCTCCCGCAGAAGTGATCTGAAGTGTTCAAAATTGTGAAAAAGTTTTAATATAGTAATATAGTACACAGATAAAAGCAAATTAAAAGACAACATTATAAATTTAAAAAGTTTAATTTAATGTTTTTAATTTATATATTCTTCCTATCCAATCTCAATAGACAATAGGTACAGGAAGAGGCCATTCAGCCATTCGAGCCAGCACCGTCATTCAATGTGATCTTGGCTGATCATTCACAATCACTACCCTGTTCCTGCCCTCTCCCCATACCCCCTATCATTAAGAGCTCTATCTAGCTCTCTCTTGAAAGCATCCAGAGAATTGGCTTCCACTGCCTTCCGAGGCAGAGAATTCCACAGATTTACAACTTTTGAGTGGAAAGGTTTTTCCTCATCTCCATTCTAAATGGTCTACGCCTTATTCTTAAACCGTGGCCCCTGGTTCTGGACTTCCCCAACATTGGGAACATGTTTCCTGCCTCTGGTGTGTCCAATCCCATAATAATCTTATATGTTTTAATAAGATCCCCTCTCATCCTTCTAAAGTGTATACAAGCCTAGTCGCTCCAGTCTTTCACATACGACAGTCCCGCCATTCTGGGAATTAACCTACTGAACCAACGCTGCACTCCCTCAATAGCAAGAATGTCCTCCCTCAAATTTGGAGACCAAAACTGCACACAGTACTCCAGGTGCGGTCTCACTAGGGCCCTGTACAACTGCAGAAGGACCTCTTTGCTCCTAAACTTAACTCCTCTTGTCATAAAGGCCAACATGCCATTAGCTTTCTTCACTGCCTGCTGTACTGGCACGCTAACTTTAAGTGACTCTTTGTAATTCATTTGCCAATCGCAAGACTGCTCTCATATTTTAAAAACATTTTCATCTATTTCTCCTCCTCCTTCTTGGTATTAATTACAGACCCCACAAACTAGCCACAAATATTTAAACTGTGCTTTAAAATGCCAAGTTAAATCATTTATGTAAATGAATGCCATGACTGTTGGATATTTCTATCCTTTCTATTGAAACATTGTAATGTAGGGTTTCCAAAAATCAGAGGAAACTATTTTAATTTTGTGAGCATCATTTTCAAAAAGCAGGGAATGCAGTGTACCTATTGAAGGCAGCAGGTACAAATCCAGCAAAGGCAGGAAGGACTGGCAACATGCCCAAAGATCTCATCCGCTGAAGAATCTGGCGCTGAGTTTGGGAATAAGTAAATAAAATCAGAGGGCAGAATTCTGCTAATTAGAAAGTCCCTGTAAAATGTTTTTTCACATTTTGCAGGACAATAAACAAATAATCCATTTCTAACCAACAAGTTACCCTAAAATGTAAAAGACAGGGTGGCTCAGAATATACGAAGCACAGTCAGTAGTACAGCGGGTAGAACTGCTACCTCACATCGCCAACACCCGGGTTCAATCCTGACCTCGGGCGCTGCTTGTGTGGCGTTTGCATGTTCGCCCTGTAACCGTGTGGGTTTCCTCCCAGTGCTCCAGTTTCCTTCCACATTCCAAAGACGTGTGAGTTTGTCGGTTAATTGGCCTCTAAAATTACTCCTGGTGCATGGGGTGGACGAGAAAGCGGAATAGCAGAGAACTAGTAGAGTGGGTGATCGATGAATAGCAGAGAACTAGTAGAGTGGGTGATCGATGGTTGGCGTGTACACAGCGGGCTGAAGGGCCCATTTCTACACTGTATCTCTAAAAAACATCCTGAGTTCAGTTCGATGATTCACCCATTCCCATTGTATTTTACAATATACTTAATTTATTTTTGATGTAGGACATCAACAAAACAGATTGTAAGAGGGAGCTAAATATATTCATAAGCCCATTGTAAAATATTTCTTATCTTAGTGGTTCATATCGTCGTGAAGGTAGTTTTGTGAAGATTATTAACACAAATATAACATGTTTCAGCATTGCACAAGTTGAGAACCAATGCTTACAGTAAGGATGGTGCCCTAAGAGGATCATGTTTAAAATGCAGGCTGTTTGATTGTGGTGTTATGCTAAAAGCCGACAGACAGCCCAGGACAAATAGGAACATGCCAGCAAAATATCAATCTTCAAATAAAAATATACGAGGGGCAAAATACTCTTCAAAACAAAGGGAAAACAAGAGAGAGACTGCAAAGTTTGACAACAATCCACATCTGTGTTGGAATGCAAGGTCATCAGTATGACGATTCCTGTGTGGGGATCTAAGAGTGATTCAGTATCAGGCAAGTGGTTCATTCTGCATGAGAGTAACATGAATGATGTGGAATAGCTCAAATCTAGAAAAAAAAGTTATTAATTAATAAAACTGTCTTTTTTAAATAAAGGAGTATGATAGCCAAGGAGAATGTAGGAAAATAACTGCAGATGCTGGTACAAATCAAAGGTATCACAAAATGCTGGAGTAACTCAGCAGTGTAGGAAAATAACTGCAGGTGCTGGTACAAATCGAAAGTATTTATTCACAAAATGCTGGAGTAACTCAGCGGGCCAGGCAGCATCTAGGAGAGAAGGAATGGGTGACGTTTCTTCAGAATGATGTTAGGGGGCGAGACAAAGGAAGGATATAGGTGAAGACAGGAAGATAGAGGGAGAACTGGGAAGGGGGAGGGGAAGAGAGGGACAGAGGAACTATCTAAAGAAGCTGCCCAAGCGAAATATGAGGTGCTGTTCCTCCAATTTCCGGTGGGCCTCACTATGGCACTGGAGGAGGCCCATGACAGAAAGGTCAGACTGGGAATGGGAGGGGGAGTTGAAGTGCTCGGCCACCGGGAGATCAGTTTTGTTAATGCGGACTGAGCGCAGGTGTTCAGCGAAGCGATCGCCGAGCCTGCGCTTGGTTTCGCCGATGTAAATAAGTTGACATCTAGAGCAGCGGATGCAATAGATGAGGTTAGAGGAGGTGCAGGTGAACCTTTGTCTCACCTGGAAAGACTGTTTGGGTCCTTGGATGGAGTTGAGGGGGGAGGTAAAGGGACAGGTGTTGCATCTCGTGCGGTTGCAGGGGAAAGTGCCCGGGGTTGGGGTGGTTTGGGTAGGAAGGGACGAGTGGACCAGGGAGTTACGGAGGGAGCGGTCTCTGCGGAATGCAGAGAGGGGAGGGGATGGGAAGATATGGCCAGTGGTGGGGTCCCGTTGTAGGTGACGGAAATGTTGGTGGATGATATGATGGATCCGCTGGCTGGTGGGGTGGAAGGTGAGAACGAGGGGGATTCTGTCCTTGTTGCGAGTGGGGGGAGGGGGAGCAAGAGTGGAGCTGCGGGATGTAGAAGAGACCCTAGTGAGAGCCTCATCTATAATGGAGGAGGGGAAGCCCCGTTTCCCGAAGAACGAGGACATCTCGGAAGCGCTAGTGTGAAACACCTCATCCCGGGCGCAGACGGAGGAATTGGGAGTAGGGGATAGACTTTTTGCAGGGGACTGGGTGGGAAGAAGTGTAGTCCAGATAGCTGTGCGAGTCAGTGGGTTTATAGTAAATGTCCGTCACTAGTCTGTCTCCTGTGATGGAGATGGTGAGGTCCAGAAACGGGAGGGAGATGTCGGAGATAGTCCAGGTATATTTAAGGGCAGGATCGAAATTGGAGGTGAAGTGTATGAAGTCAGTGAGTTCTGCATGGGTGCAAGAGGTGGCACCAATGCACTGGAGGAGGCCCTTGACAGAAAGGTCTGACTGGGAGTAGAAGGAGGAGTTGAAGTGCTTAGCCACCGGGAAATCGGGTTGGTTAAGGCGGACTGAGCAAAGGTGTTGAGCGAAACGATCGCCGAGCCTGTGTTTGGTCTCGCCGATGTAGAGAAGTTGACATCTAGAGCAGTGGATACAATAGATGAGGTTGGAGGAGGTGCAGGTAAACCTCTGTCTCACCTGTGATAGCCAAGGAGAATGTGGGTTGGCATTTAAGATCAAAGAGAAAAGGCATGTTAAAGAGCAGGATCAGGCAGAGTGCAATCAGAACGAAGAGAACCTCCAGAGAAATAACAGAAGCCGCCACGAAACACACTGCAACTGTCAAGTTCATGAACTGCCCCTGTCTTGGGTGCAAATTATATCAATGGTGCTTAGAACCAATACACCTGTAGCTGTCATGATTTGTTGTTGAAATTGTCTTTTAATTGATCAGCTGGAAAATTAGGCAGGGCAAAGGCAGATGTGATGCAGTTTCTGGTGGAGAGAGGTGTGTCAATTAAAGGTAGGACACCCACAAGTAGACAAGGTGCTACTTGATTTCCCTAGGGCACTGAGTATAAGAGCAGGAAGGTGTTGATATAGCTTTATAAAAAAATGTAGAGGCCACACTTGGAATATAGTTTGCAGCTCTGGTCCCACACTACAGGAAATACATGATTGCTATCAAGAGGTTGTAGAGGAGATTCACCAGGATATTGTCTGGGATGGAATATTTCTTTTTCAAGGAGGAACAGGATATGCCAGATTTATTTTCCTGGGAACAGAGAAGGCTGAGGGACCCAATAGAGGTGTACAGAATTGAGACGTAGGTAGTAAGAAACATTTGCACGTGGCTGCAGTGTCAAAGAGCAACGGGGATATATTTTAAGCAAGTAGTGAGAGTTGGGGGATCTGGGAAATAATTTATTTTTACTTGGAGTTGCAATCTAGAGAAGGTAATGGAGGCAGGTAATCTCACAACATGTGTTCAGTCCCTTGTTCTACCACCTGTACACATATGATCATGTGGCCAAGTACAAGAAGTAAACATTTTGCAATATTACCACTGTGGTTGGCAGTATCAACAACTTGAAAAGACAGAGTACAGGAAAGAGATGAGGAACTGGGGTCAGAACAACAACCTAGACCTCAACATCAGTCATGTGAACGAGTTGAATAGTTGGATGGGGGGGGTTGGGGGGTGGATACAATCCCGTCCTTATCACCAGAGCTGCTTGAGAGATGCTCTACAGCTTCAAGTTCCCAGCATACATAACGTCAGCCTGGTCCCTTTGCACTGGTGCAGTGATCAAGAAAACACATCAATTGGATTCTTAGAACAGCTTGTACTGGAGCCTACCAGGGAGAAGGCAATTCTGGATTTAGTGTTGTGTAATGATCCTGATCTGATAAGGGGCTAGAGGTAAAAGAGCCATTAGGAGGCAGTGATCACAACATGATAAGTTTTACTCTGCAAATGAAAAGGCAGAAGGGAAAATCGGAAGTGTCAGTATTACAGTATAGCAAAGGGGATTACAGAGGCACGAGCTGGCCAAAATTGACTGGAAGGAGACCCTAGCAGGGAAGACTGTAGAACAGCAATGGCAGGTATTCCTGGGAATAATGCAGAGGTTGCAGGATCAATTTATCCCAAAGAGGCGGAAAGACTCTAAGGGGAGTAAGAGACACCTGTGGCTGACAAGGGAAGTCAAGGACAGCATAAAAATTAAGGAGAGGAAGTATAACATAGCAAAGAAGAGTGGGAAGACAGAGGATTGGGACTCTTTTAAAGAGCAACAAAAGTTAACTAAAAAGGCAATACGGGGAGAAACGATGAGGTACGAGAATAAACTAGCCAATAATATAAAGGAGGATAGCAAAAGTTTTTTTTAGATACGTGAAGAGGAAAAAAATAGTCAAGGCAAATGTGGGTCCCTTGAAGACAGAAGCAGGGGAATTTATTATGGGGAACAAAGAAATGGCAGACGAGTTAAACCGTTACTTTGGATCTGACTTCACTGAGGAAGATACACACAATCTCCCAAATGTTCTAGGGGCCGGAGAACCTAGGGTGATGGAGGAACTGAAGGAAATCCACATTAGGCAGGAAATGGTTTTGGGTAGACTGATGGGACTGAAGGCTGATAAATCCCCAGGGCCTGATGGTCTGCATCCCAGGGTACTTAAGGAGGTGGCGCTAGAAATAGTGGAAGCATTGGAGATCATTTTTCAATGTTCTATAGATTCAGGATCAGTTCCTGTGGATTGGAGGATAGCAAATGTTATCCCACTTTTTAAGAAAGGAGGGAGAGAGAAAACGGGTAATTATAGACCAGTCAGTCTGACATCAGTGGTGGGGAAGATGCTGGAGTCAATTATAAAAGACGAAATTGCTGAGCATTTGGATAGCAGTAACAGGATCATTCCGAGTCAGAATGGATTTACGAAGGGGAAACCATGCTTGACAAATCTACTGGAATTTTTTGAGGATGTAACTAGGAAAATTGACAGGGGAGAGTCAGTGGATGTGGTGTACCTCGACTTTCAGAAAGCCTTCGACAAGGTCCCACATAGGAGATTAGTGGGCAAAATTAGAGCACATGGTATTGGGGGTAGGGTACTGACATGGATAGAAAATTGGTTGACAGACAGAAAGCAAAGAGTGGGGATAAATGGGTCCCTTTCGGAATGGCAGGCAGTGACCAGTGGGGTACCGCAAGGTTCGGTGCTGGGACCCCAGCTATTTATGATATACATTAATGATTTACATGAAGGGATTAAAAGTACCATTAGCAAATTTGCAGATGATACTAAGCTGGGGGGTAGTGTGAATTGTGAGGAAGATGCAATAAGGCTGCAGGGTGACTTGGACAGGTTGTGTGAATGGGTGGATACATGGCAGATGCAGTTTAATGTAGATAAGTGTGAGGTTATTCACTTTGGAAGTAAGAATAGAAAGGCAGATTATTATCTGAATGGTGTCAAGTTAGGAAGAGGGGATGTTCAACGAAAGGAAGCATGCAGGTACAGCAGGCAGTGAAGAAAGCCAATGGAATGTTGGCCTTCGTAACAAGAGGAGTTGAGTATAGAAGCAAAGAGGTCCTTCTACAGTTGTACCGGGCCCTGGTGAGACCGCACCTGGAGTACTGTGTGCAGTTTTGGTCTCCAAATTTGAGGAAGGATATTCTTGCTATTGAGGGCGTGCAGCGTAGGTTCACTAGGTTAATTCCCGGAATGGCGGGACTGTTGTATGTTGAAAGGTTGGAGCAATTAGGCTTTTATACACTGGAATTTAGAAGGATGAGGGGGATCTTATTGAAACACATAGATAATTAGGGGATTGGACACATTAGAGGCAGGAAACATGTTCCCAATGTTGGGGGAGTCCAGAACAAGGGGCTACAGTTTAAGAATAAGGGGTAGGCCATTTAGAACGGAGATGAGGAAGAACTTTTTCAGTCAGAGTGGTGAAGGTGTGGAATTCTCTGCCTCAGAAGGCAGTGGAGGCCAGTTCGTTGGATGCTTTCAAGAGAGAGCTGGATAGAGCTCTTAAGGATAGCGGAGTGAGGGAGAAGGCAGGAACGGGGTACTGATTGAGAGTGATCAGCCATGATCGCATTGAATGGTGGTGCTGGCTCGAAGGGCTGAATGGCCTACTCCTGCACCTATTGTCTATTGTCTAATACATTTAGTTTCTTAGGTAACTGAAAAGATTTGTCATTTCTACAAGGAACCTCTACGGATAGACTGTAGAAAGTACTCTGATGGGATACATGTCAGCCTGGTGCGGCAGCTGCTCTGCTAGTGACTGCCTCAACCTGCAGAGTGGGGACCACAGCTCAATCCGTCACTTCCTTCCATCCAGTCCATCTTCATACAGCATTGCATTAGGTAAGCTGAATGTATTGTCAATAATGCCAAGTGCAACCTCGGCCATTCCCTTTTCTCTTGTCTACCTTCTAGAAGAACCAGCAGCTTGAAATCCCAGATATCCACTTAACAGCTTTTTCTCCACTGCTATCAGGCTCCTTAACCAATCAACACGTTCATACCTATCTTCCCTTAGGTGCTGCCATATATTCTTACATCGTTCAGTAATTGTGTTGTTATTCTTTTGTATATTTATGCACTACTTCAGATTACATGGCAATATTTACACCATTCTACTGGTATGCACCCAGCATTGTATTTATTGTGAAGGTAGACACAAAAAGATGGAGTAACTCAGCGGGTCAGACAGCATCTCTGAAGCAAAGGAATAGGTGATGTTTTGGGTCGAGACCCTTCTTCAAACTGAGTCAGGGCAAACTGAATCATTTCATCAAGTTTTGCCCTAAAAAAAGCAATTATTCTTTGTACTTTCACTTGGTCCACACAGTGATTATTCAAGCAGGATTGCAATTTATAGCGTAGACACAAAAATGCTGCAGTAACTCAATGGGACAGGCAGCATCTCTGGAGGGAAGGAATGGGTGACGTTTCGGGTCGAGACCCTTCTTCAGTCCAGCATTTTGTGTCTATGTTTGGTTTAAACCAGCATCCGCAGTTCCTTCCTAAACCTGCAGCTGTAAATTGCAAGGTGAAATGTTTGCCATACCATACATGGCAAAAACAAGGTGTTTAACTATCGAGTGCTTTCATATAAAGCTACAGTTGATAGATACATTAGTGTGTGGCGCATGGAAACAGTTAGTGCCTTAGAGATAAAATAAATCAAAAATACATGTTTCAATGCTGATTATTACCTGTAGATTCAACTGATTTTCATTCCAGGAATTTGGCAATGGCCCTGCCCAGCTGTGCATATTGCCCATACGCTCCCACGCAAGAAATGCGGGCCCAACAAAAAAGCTGTCAATTTCTGCCTGAGTGAGTCCAAGCGAAAGGTATACCTAAAATAAAATGAAAAAAAAAATTAATTCCTGTTTAGAATAAAAACCAACTCTGCAATTACTCAGCAATTGGCTAGGTAATGATAAAAAGGGCAGAGGATATGATGCTCATTATCAGATGCTTTGTCCTGGATGGAGTCAAGTTCTTTTTAATGATGGAACCAACTCGTATACGGTTGGTCCATCATGCTTCTGACTTGTGGATGGTAGAATCGCTTTTGGGAGTCATTCAGTGCAGTACCTGGTTTTATAGCTTTAGTATTCATGTGGTTGGTTGAGTTAATTTTCTGGTCCAAGGTGACCCAAATCTTATCAAGACCAGATGTTGACAGCAGCTGGCTTAGAAAATAGCCATGCTATTGAATGCTGGTGGAAAGATCATGTTCTTGGTGGAGACATAAGAGAGTGCAGACCCTGATAGAATCTGGAGCAACAGACAAAATGGTGGAGGAACTCAGCAGGTTGAACAGCATCTATAGGGGGGAAAGGAAATGCCAGCTGACAGTCACTGACTGGCTCCAGAGTTGTACTAACTTTATTTGATGCATAATATACAATCCCTGGACTTTTTAAGTCTTAATGCTGTGGGAACCGCAAGCTTCAATATCAAAGAAGCAAAGGTCAAGAATCACATGAATTGGTTATGTGTTGGTGTGTCAGTTCTACAAAAGTATTTAGCACACAGCATGGATGTTGCCTGGTACCATAGAGTTTACTACATTCAATTGATTGAACTGAGTTGTAAATAAAATTAGCTGAAGAATGTGGGGGGGGGGGGGGGGGGGGGGCAGATGGTCAAATGTTTCATCCACATGGCACATCCCACTAAAAATAGTTACAAGCAACCATGGTATACTTTTGGTGCACATAATCGAAGCTTTGACTTTACTAACCATGGAGCAAGACGAGGTAAGGCATTTTATGAATAAGAAGAGATAACTATAGGGGGCAAACGAACAATCTGCATGGAAGCAGACGGTATCTTAATGAATACTTCTGTGTTCTCCAAAAAAACTTTGCAGTTGGAAAATTCGGAGACAGTGAAATTCTAGGAAAAAAGGAGGAAACAGTAGATGTCTTAAAACTGCACGTCCCCGTTAAAAGGCTTCCCTCACAATAAACCTTTCCTTTCTCTTAACCCTAACCAATCAAAGTATCTTTTAAATGCTTTTTTAGTACCTGCCTCCTCTACTTCCTCTGGTAGCACATTACAGTACAAAGCATCTCTGCCCTGATAGTAAAAAAATCCAAATCCTGTCTGGCCCCTGCACCAACGCACGAGCCATTCATTCACCTGTCCTATCTTCCTATTCCTACCCTCACTAGCATGTGGCATTGTGAGTAATCCAGAGATTACTATCCTCAAGGTCCTGCTATATAACCTGCTGCTTATCTCCCTACATTCAATTCACAGGACCTCATCCTTTTTCTACCCATACCACTTGCACCAATGTACACGACTTGCAGCTGCTCACCCTCTCCCTTTGAGTACGTTATGCAGCTGCCCAGAGACCTGGAAACATGGAAACAAAGAAAATAGGTGCAGGAGTAGGCCATTCAGCCCTTTGAGCCAGCACCGCCATTCAACATGATCATGGCTGATCATCCAGAATCAGTACCCTGTTCCTGCTTTCTCCCCATATCCCTTGATTCCGTTAGCCCCAACTCTCTCTTCAAAACATCCAGTGAATTGGCCTCCACCATTGGAAACATTGTTTTCACATCCACTTTATCTATGCCCTTCATATTCTGTAAGTTTCAATGAGCCCCCCCCCCCCTATCTTCTAAACTCCAGCAAGTAGATGTCCAGTGCTGTCAAACGCTCATCATATGTTAACCCACTCATTCCTGGAATCATTAGTGTAAACCTCCTCTGGACCCTCTCCAGATCCAGCACATCCTTCCTCAGATATGGGGCCCAAAATCTCCAAATGCAGCCTGGCCAGCACCTTATGGAGCCTCCGCATTAAATCTCTGGCACATAGGTGATACATTATTATTAGTCATCAGAACTGGGAGGTTATGGTACAACTGGATAAACATTGGTTAGACAATATATCTGCAGCACTGTGTGCAGTTCTGGTCACCACAGTTAGAATGGATACAGAGTCATATAGCACATAAACAGGCCCTTTGGGCCAACTTGACATTCTGTCCAGAGTGGTTGCTTATATATCCCAGGTAAGCACAGAGCAGAGGTGTTATGTTGAACTCTCATTAAATGCTAGTTGCAGCAGAACTGGAGTACCGTGTACAAGATTTACTGTACAGTTCCCGGAATGAGGCATTTCAGGCACAAGGCCACACTGGGGCAGCTAGGGTTGATCCCCTTTCAGATTTACAGTGTACTCTTCCAGATTTTATAATTACAATATCACAATGGGATTAGATATGTGAAATGTCTACATTAGCAGATGGTTCAACACTAGGGAACATAAATGAGAAGTGAATGGCATTCAATGGAGGGGGTGTGCATAAGAAAACTGTTCTTTGCAATTAAAAGCTCATTGCTTCCAAGAATGTTGTTCACAGTCAGAGATTTCCAAAGACATGCACTTGGAGAAAAATCTGATTGGATGAATGCACTTTGGAGAAAAGAATTTAAAGTTACACTAATTTCAACAGTAATCTGAATTTCAAAATTAGTTTACAACTTAGTTTACACTTAAAACTGCAGAAATGCCTTACCCTTCGCCATATGGCTTCTTGACCAGTAAATGCCAACGCTAGATTAATGCCACTTAATGCCATCCAGTCAATTTCTTTCTCCCATCGTTCCCAATTCCACCAAACAAATGAATAGCTGTATACGCAAACATTCTGATAATAACGGAACCTAAAACATAATCATAAAGAAAATATTCCAGACAATGGATCACTTTTCAAATATTCAGACCAAAATATTTGTAGGATAGTTATTAAAGTAATTGCCATGCCTCTCCTGCATAGTTTTTTTTTTAAACAGTGGTTATTAACTGGAAAGCACTGGCAGAGGTGGTGGTGGAATCAGAGACAATCATTACATTTAACAGATATCCCTTCTAATTATACATTTAGTGTTTATATTTTGGGGTAAACCATGTTGTCACATACAATATAAGCAATTTAACTGGATGTACTAATGCTAAATTTAATAATTCACAAGTCATACATGTCAGTAAGTCCAAAGTCACTGACAATTCAACTTCATATAGATTCATAGTTAAACAGCTGAGGTTTGAGAAGATTCAGCATGTCACCGAATACTCTTATCAAATTTCTATAAGTGCACAGTGGAAAGTATAGAGACCAGTTAGTCAAATGCTGAAGAACGGAGTCCACAGAAAGTGGCGCACATTGCTCAGTCCATTAAATATATTGAGTTCCCATTCAAAGGGATCTACAGGACGGGCTGCCTCGAGAAGGCGACAGCGATCAAAGACCCACACCACGTACGTACGTACATCTATCTATCTATCTATCTATCTATCTATCTATCTATCTATCTATCTATCTATCTATCTATCTATCTATCTATATATCTCTCTCTCTCTCTCTCTCTCTCTCTCTCTCTCTCTCTCTCTCTCTCTCTCTCTCTCTCTCTCTCCCCCCCCCCCCCCCCCCCCTCTCTCCCCCCCTCCCCCCTCTCTCTCTCTCTCTCTCTCCCTCCCCCTTCTCTCTCTCTCTCTCTCTCTCTCTCTCTCTCTCTCTCCCCCCCCCCCCCTCCCCCCTCTCTCTCTCTCTCCCCCCTCTCCCCTCTCTCTCTCTCTCCCCCCTCCCTCTCTCTCTCTCTCCCCCCTTGCTGCTGCCAACAGGAAGGTGGTACAGGAGCCCGAGAACATTACCTCCAGGGTCAACTATCAGACTCTTGAACCATTCTGCACAATCCTAACTCAGCACCAGAATACTCTTGCATTATGAAGCTTAGTCATATGTATCAAGGTACAGTGAAAAGCTTTTGTGCGCACTAACCAGTCAGCGGAAAGACAGTACATGATTACAATCATGTACTGTCTTTTTTTTGAATAAATACCTTCGATTTGTACCAGCATCTGCAGTTATTTTCTTATACTTATGATTACAATTGAGCCATTTGGTTGAAAAAATACAATAAGGGAATAATGATTCAAGAGTCTGATAGTGCAAGATAAATCCAGTAATGTCTGTTCAAAAATAGTCTGAGGGTCTCCAATGATATAGATAGTAGACTATGAAGCTTGCACTATGAAGCATGTATACTGCATACAAACAGCAGGAGTTACAATAGACAATAGGTGCAGGAGGAGGCCATTCGGCCCTTCGAGCCAGCACCGCCATTCAATGTGATCATGGCTGATCATTCTCAATCAGTACCCCTTTCCTGCCTTCTCCCCATACCCCCTGACTCCGCTATCCTTAAGAGCTCTATCTAGCTCTCTCTTGAATGCATTCAGAGAATTGGCCTCCACTGCCTTCTGAGGCAGAGAATTCCACAGAATTAAATCTGACTCTGGAACCGAGGCAGCAGTTCTACAAGCTGTGTTCGTGGACTGGTCCAGTCAAAAGCATATGTTTAAAATGAGATAGAAACAGTGAAAGGAATTCAAATATTTTTTCCCTCTCCCAGCGGTCGAAGTCTGGAACTCACCATCTGAGGGGATGGGTAAATCACATATTCTCAACGTTTGGGAAATATTTTGAGTATTAGAAACTGTACAGAAAACTACAGGTTAATCGCCAGGACATGAAATAAGTCCAATTTGTGAAAATAAAACATGTAGATGTTGGAAATCTTAAATAACGAACAGAAAATAACGAAAAAGATTATAAACAATATACGTAGAAAGAAACCCAGTTAACGATAATTAATTTTCATTCAATTGTTAGTGTTTCCTCCTATGTTGTCTAAACCAAGGAGTTTTCCAGCATGTGTTATACTTCGATCTAGATCCACACATTTTGGGACGAAGGGTATAAGTGTTGTGGGAAGACACAACGTGGTGGAGTAAGTCAGAGGGTTTGGCAGCATCTGTGGAGGGAATGGAAGGCGTTGTTTCGGGTCGGGAGATGCTGGGTGAGATCGCAGCGGCTGCAGGTCTTGGCGTGTGCGGGCGGAAGCCGTGAGGTTGCAGACATGCGGTTGTGGAGACGAGCGGCCGCGCCTGGAGACCGCACCTGTTGGGTGCCGCGCCCCGCGGGTGGCGGTGACTTTACCTGTTGGGCCCCGCACCTGGCGGTGACTTTACCTGTTGGGCCCCGCACCTGGCGGTGACTTTACCTGTTGGGCGCCGCGCCTGGCGGTGACTTTACCTGTTGGGCGCCGCGCCCCGCGCCTGGCAGTGACTTTACCTGTTGGGCGCTGTGACCCGCAGGGGACGGGGCAGCCGAGGAAGCGGCGTCGGGAGGTCGAGCTGCCGCCCGGACCACGACACATGGCAGCCGCAGAGGTCGCGCAGGTACGAGTAGAGGCCGCTGGCCACCGCCACACCACTGCTGCCCAGCACCGACACTCGCCCATCGGGCAGCGAGCTCAACTCGAACACGTCGGCCTCGCCCTCGGCCTCGCCCTCGCCCTCGGCCTCGGCCTCGGCCCGCCGCCTCTTCACCGTCAGCACGAAATCATCGGCTCGGGATCCAAGCAGCCGACGGCACAGCTCCTGCACCGCCTCCGTCTGCACCTCGTCGCTCGCGGCCGGCCGCAGGTGCGCCAGGGTCGGGAAGCGAATCTCAGCCGAGGCCGCGGCGGCGAAGAGAAGCAAAAGCAGTCGGCCGCTAGGCGCCATTACGACCGGCGATGAACCAATCACAGCGCCCTGGGAAGCGGCCAATCACAGAGCCCCGGGGAGCGGCCAATCACAGCGCCCGGCGGAGCGGCCAATCACAGCGCCCGGCGGAGCGGCCAATCACAGCCCGGCTATCCGCATCTCCTGAACATCAAAGATACTAGAGGAGCAAGATGTGCAGGAAAATAACTGCAGATGTTGATACAAATCGAAGGTATCACAAAACGTTGGAGTAACTCAGCGGGTCAGGCAGCATCTCTGGAGAGAAGGAATGGGTGAGACCTTCTGCAGACTGATGTCGGGGGTGGGTGGGACAAAGAAAGGATATAGGTGGAGACAGGAAGACTGGGAGAACTGGGAAGGGGGAGGGGAAGAGAGGGGACAGAGGAGCTATCTAGAGTTAGAGAAGTTAAGGTTCATGCCGCTGGGCTGTAAGCTGCCCAGGCGAAATATTTGGTGCTGTTCCTCCAATTTGCGGTGGGCCTCACTATGGCACTGGAGGAGGCCCATGACAGAAAGGTCAGACTGGGAGGGGGAGTTGAAGTGCTCAGCCACCGGGAGATCAGGTTGGTTAAGGCAGACTGAGCGAAGGTGTTGAGCGAAACGATCGCCGAGCCTGCGTTTGGTCTCGCCGATGTAGAAAAGTTGACATCTGCAACAGCGGATACAGTAGATTAGGTTGGAGGAGGTGCAGGTGAACCTCTGCCTCACCTGGAAAGACTGTTTGGGTCCGTGGATGGAGTCGAGGTGGGAGGTAAAAGGACGGGTGTTGCATCTCCTGCGGTTGTGGAGCAAGCTCCGTCGAATTCACGTATGCTGAATTGTAGTATGCAAAGGAGCAAAACCTCTGCCATTTTAGTAGGCAAAACTCGCCGTTCGATATGCCTCTTGCAGTGTAATCAGTGTTGTGGGGGAACAGTATGTGTGATGATACCATTAAAATGCAGAAAATATCTCATCTATCAACTCATAATTTTTTTATAATAAAAAAATGTTTTTGCCCTGTTTAATTTCTCTGATTTTATTATTTCTTACTGTTTCTGCGCATTTCCCTCCCACCCTTCCTCCCCAGCCCCCTCTTTTGTGCAGTTTCCCTTGTATTGCTCAAACACACACTCTGCACAAATTTATCTTATTATGTCCATCACAGGAGACAGACTAGTGACGGACATTTACTATAAACCCACTGACTCGCACAGCTATCTGGACTACACTTCTTCCCACCCGGTCCCCTGCAAAAAGTCTATCCCCTACTCCCAATTCCTCCGTCTATGCCGCATCTGCGCCCGGGATGAGGTGTTTTACAATAGGGCTTCAGAGATGTTCTTCAGGAAACGGGGCTTCCCCTCCTCCATTATAGATGAGGCTCTCACTCGGGTCTCTTCTACATCCCGCAGCTCCGCTCTTGCTCCCCCTCTCCCCACTCACAACAAGGACAGAATCCCCCTCGTTCTCACCTTCCACCCCACCAGCCAGCGGATCCAACAAATCAACCACCAACATTTCCGTCACCTACAACGGGACCCCACCACTGGCCATATCTTCCCATCCCCTCCCCTCTCTGCGTTCCGCAGAGACCGTTCCCTCCGTAACTCCCTGGTCCACTCGTCCCTTCCTACCCAAACCATCCCAACCCCGGGCACTTTCCCCTGCAACCACACGAGATGCAACACCTGTCCCTTTACCTCCCCCCTCAACTCCATCCAAGGACCCAAACATTCTTTCCAGGTGAGACAAAGGTTCACCTGCACCTCCTCCAACCTCATCTATTGCATCCGCTGCTCTAGATGTCAACTTATTTACATCGGCGAAACCAAGCGCAGGCTCGGCGACCGCTTCGCTGAACACCTGCGCTCGGTCCGCATTAACCAAACTGATCTCCCGGTGGCCAAGCACTTCAACTCCCCCTCCCATTCCCAGTCTGACCACGGGCCTCCTCCAGTGCCATAGTGAGGCCCACCGGAAATTGGAGGAACAGCACCTCATATTTCGCCTGGGCAGTTTGCAGTCCAGTGGTATGAACATCGACTTCTCCAATTTTAGATAGTTCCTCTGTCCCTCCCGTCCCCTCCTCCTTCCCAGATCTCACTCTATCTTCCTGTCTCCACCTATATCCTTCCTTTGTCCCGCCCCCTGACATCAGTCTGAAGGGTCTCGACCCGAAACGTCACCCATTCCCTCTCTCCCAAGATGCTGCCTGACCTGCTGAGTTACTCCAGCATTTTGTGAATAAATACCTTCGATTTGTACCAGCATCTGCAGTTATCTTCTTATACTATATATATGAATGTATGTTTGTGTGTGTGTGTTTGTGTGTGAGAGGCAAGATAGAGATAAATAAATCTCAAAGTTCCTTCTCATGGATCAGAAGCAACTTTGATTTAAAGCAATGTATTATTTCACTTTATCTTATTTTTCACATGATGTACATAAACCATTAAGGCGATTCGACCTATCTGTTTCTGTTTTCTGCTGCACAACCGCCAACATACTGGGCTATCTCGTGCAGGTTTCACTCGCCTGGGTACTGGTTGCAAAAAGGTTATTTAGATTTTTATGTGGGAAAGTTTGGTGAGATGATCCATGTCCACGTTGTCGAGCTGTGACTTGAAGAGTGACAAGGTTGTTGCACATCTGGTGGTGTCGGGAAGGATTTTCCTCTCTGGGATGGTCCATTGATATAGTGACTGTATTTTTGTTTGCTCTAATTCTAGTATAAATGACAATCCTGAGGACTGTCTTATACATTTCTGGGTATTGGATTAAATAAAGTGAGATATGTTACTGGGGATGATGTCATGAGTCTCTTTGTAGACAGTACATAAGTGGGCTTTGGTTCGTCTTGACTCCAGCAACTCCCAGCCAAGGCAATTTAACATATCGAAGACGCTTGACTGTCTTGAGTAGCTGCATGCCTCTGAAACTTGTCAAGGATGTTAATGTTATTTTTCTGGTGAGGATCCCATATTGTCTGGCAATATTCCAACAGTGAGCGGACAAGTATTTTGTATTAGACCTCCTTTGTTATCCTTGTGTATGAAGTTCATTTTTGAATGATGTAAATTTCTCCGGAGAAGGCCCAAAGTTCTGTTTGCTTTTGTGGCAATCTGGTTTATGTGTCTGTTCCAGGTGTGGCCAGATGTGAGTTTAACTCCCAGGTATGGGTGGTGATCAACTTCTTTAAGCAGGTATTTATTCACAAAATGCTGGAGTAACTCAGCAGGTCAGGCAGCATCTCGGGAGAGAAGGAATGGGTGACGTTTCGGGTCGAGACCCTTCTTCTTAAGCAGGCTGTGCCGGTTTATGATTGGCCTGACTTTATGAGTAACTCTCATGGAAAAGCATTTGGTGTGTTAAATCAAGTTCTTTACCTTCAGTCTGAATAATCACACGTGATACTGGATTAGCACATCAGATTTATTCCACCATGGGGTTCTTCCCCAAGAGGATCTCCAGACTCAATACTAGTGTCTGAAAAGATTTCAACTCAGGGGAGGGGAAGAACAACTTCTCCACGATTGTTTACTTTTTATACAGAAATCAACGACCAATTACACATCTAATACAAGGACCAATTACACATCTAATACAATTCCCATGGTTACAGAGAAGACAAAATCATTGATACAGGTTACATGCTCAGAAACCAAACTATTAATATAAGTCACATGTTTTTAGAGAAACGCATCAATTTACCTAGAGTGGATTCGAAACTTTTCCTACTTTCACACGCACCCAAATAAGGAGTTGTTACTAAGAAAGAAACTTTCTTATCTCTATAGACGAGCAATTTCGTAGCTGCATGACCTTGCTTTACAGTTTCAATACACAGCACTCAGTCAGACAGAGTTGAGAAAAGGACAATAGCCCCATCTCTTGTGTACACTCCTTATCAATCGTAAAGGAACAAACTCATTCTGTTCCCAAGGATAACATTTCTGCCACAAGCATCCATCTTACTGCTTTCCACTAAAATAAGCATTCATTTTATATTAGCTAAAACAACAAAAGAAACCATCTCTACTACAACAAAATATAGATTCTCATGTGTAATTGAAACCCATTTGCCAAATGGTTTCCCAATTGCAAAGATTGTTTATGTCATTTTGAAGAACCTTGGCATCTTCAGCAACTTTGATCTCTTGTTAACAATCCCGCTGTCTACCTTGTTAGCCTTACAGCTGCCTGCAATCTCCTGGCATATTTGCTCCTCTAATTCCTGCTGATTATTTGAGGTCCTGTAGTCTACTTCGAATAAGGTTATCATCGCCTTTTTATTTCTCTGTTCCACCCGTGCAGACTCACTGTGAACAATCATTTGTTTGTTTGATCGAATGAATTATTTCATTTATTTTTTCTATATCGCACATCATCATCTATATTTCTCTTCCCCTTTCCCGGGACTTTCAGTCTGAAGAAAGGTCTCAACCCAAAACATCACCCGTTCCTTCTCTTCAGAGGTGCTGCCCCGCTGAGTTACTTCAGTGTCTATCTTCTGAACAATCAATGATGCCTTTTCAGACTACAGCCATGATGTGTAGGAAAGAACTGCAGATGCTAGTTTAAACCGAAGATAGACACAAAAATCTGGAGTAACTCAGCAGGACTGAGAGTCAGGGGAAATGGAAACGAGAGATGTAGATGGTGACACAGAGATATTGAACAAATGAATGTAAGATATGCAAAAAAAGTAATGATGATAAAGAACATGGACTATTGTTAGCTATGAGCCAGGTGAAAATGAGTTGCAGATAATTCATGTAGAAATAGGGGCAGGAGGAGGCCATTTGGCCTTTCGAGCCAACATTGCCGAATCTGCATTTGGTCCATATCTCTCTGAATCTTTCAATGTACCAACCAGATACCTTTTAATTAGTGTTATTGTGCTTGCCTCAACTACCTGCTTTGGCAGCTCTTTCCACATATCCACCACCTGTTGATTAGTAAACTTACCCCTTTAAATATTTCCCCTGTCACCTCAGACTCCCTGGAGTTGTTCAAGGTGAGAAGAGGTGCTGCCCAGGTCACTGGAGAGGAGAACTAGTGGGTATTTGTTTCACAAAGGCCCGAAGAGCTTCCTGTTGGGGGAATGGAGAGGCCCAGACACTGGACGTCCGTGTTGTTCATGGGATAGCTGGCACCAGGAATTGGAAGGAGTGGCGAGCAGATATTGGGTCCGCCTGTCATTTAGGGTGCGCGCCACTGGGTGGGAGTGTCGGACATAATTGGAATTGCCTGTAATTACGGCTCTGCACCACCGGGTGGGAATGTTGGACAGAAATTGGAATTGTCTGTAATAATAATAATAATAATAATAATAATAATATTCATTTATTGTCATTGCAACGAGTACAACGAAATTAAAAAATAGCCAATCCTGACGGTGCGTTGACCACAAATTTAGAGGAACTGATTCCTTCATAAACCGAAGTAGGTGCAACCCATAGCCAAGCCTTTCGTTTGTGGGGAATAACTGGTGGATGTTCTCCAACACCTGATGCCCAACAGTGGGAATCCAATAAGCTCAATAGTGCCCCTTATTTATTTGTGTTAATTGCAGGAAACAGCCAGACAGAGAGATGAATGTTATGCCTCAGGAGGAGACAACATATGGTGAAAAGTGATAGAGGGGATATCGAGCAACAGGTGAAAGCATGGCTGAGGTGAGAGAGTGTGGTGGGATTGGGATAGTCCCCAATGAAAGAGCTCTGGTGTTCCCCTGCTGCATCCTTTATCCTCATGAATTTAAATCTCCCAGCATGGCTGCCTTGACCTTTATGTTCTAGAATTACCGCCACTTCACACTTCACTCAGACCAACTTCAGAACATCCTCAAGAAGGAAGGGGAGCAGCTTGTAGTTGTGCATGTAGGCACAAATGACCTGAGTAAGAACAGGAAGAAGATTCAGCAACATGAGTACAGAGAACTAGGCACGAGGCTGAAAAGCAGGACTTCTAGGGTGGTTATCTCTGGGATGCTTCCAGTACCTCGTGCTAGTGAGGGTAGGAACAGGGAGATAGGGGATCTGAATGTGTGGCTGAGGAATTGGTGCAGGGAGCAGGGATTTTGATTTTTCTGGGGCAGGGGTGACCTGTACGAAAGGGACAGGTTGCACCTTAATTGGAAGGGACCGACATTCTGGCAGGTAGGTTTGCTAGTGCTACACGGGTGGGTTTCAACTAAAAAGTAGGGATTGGAGTCAACAACGTGGATGCGTATGCGTGCAGTTAACGGGAAAGAGAGTGTAAGAAAGGTCATATTTAAACTAACAGGGCAGGGGGATGGGACCCAATGCAAGGAGACAGAGGGCCATAAAAGGACAGAAGCAAAAGGTAGAAGGGAGAACAGAAAAAGTAACCTGAAAGATTTGTGCCTTAATGCACGGAGCATTCGTAATAATGGGGATGAATTGAATGTACAGTTAGTAGTTAAGGGATATGATATAGTTGGAATTATGGAGACATGGCTCCAGGGTGACCAAGGCTGGGAGCTAGACATGCAGGGGTATTCGATATTCAGGAAGGATAGACAGAAAGGAAGAGGAGGTGGGGTGGCATTGCTGGATAAAGAGGAGATTAATGCAATAGCAAGGAGAGACATTAGTTTGGATGCTGTAGAATCGGTGTGGGTAGAATTGCGAAATAGCCAAGGGCAGAAAACGCTTGTTGAAGTTGTGTACAAACCTTCAAACAGCAGCAGGGAGGTTGCGGATAGCATTGAGCAGGAAATTATGGATGCGTGTAGCAAAGGTACAGCGGTTACCATGGGAGACTTTCATCCACATATAGATTGGGCCAACCAAATTGGTAACAGCACTGAGGAGGTGGATTTCGTGGAGTGTATACGGGATAAGTTTTTAAACCAATATGTAGAAGAACCGACAAGAGGGCAGGCCATCCTAGACTGGGTATTGTGTAATGAGGAAGGATTAGTTAGCGATCTTGTTGTGCAAAGCCCCTTGGGCAACAGTGACCATAATATGGTGGAATTCCGCATTAGGAGAGTGACACGGATAATTCAGAGACTAGGGCCCTGAACTTGAATAAAGGAGTTTTGGAGGTATGAGACGCGAATTAGTAAGGATAGACTGGCAAATTATACTTAAAGGGTTGACAGTGGAGATGCAATGGCGAAGATTTAAAGACCGCATGGATGAACTCCAGAAATTCTTCATCCCTCTCTGGCAAAAAACTAGGAAGGCGGCTCAACCGTGGCTGACGAGGGAAGTCAAGGATAGTGTTAAATCCAAGGAAGAGGCAGAAGAAGCAGCAAACCAGAGGACTGGGAGAAATTTAGAACTCAACAGAGGAGGACAAAGGGGGTAGTTAAGAGAGGGAAGAAAGGGCATGAAAGAAAGCTTGCAGGGAATATAAAAACTGACTGTAAAAGTTTCTTTAGGAAGGGCATTTATTAAAGTTTATTAGGTAAATTGTTTTTAAAAATAACAAATGTTTATTGGGAGGAGGGTGGGCCTAAAATTGTTGCGCTTCCATGTACCATTTTGGCTGTGTCAAGCCCAAAGCCATATACAATTAATAAAATGCACAAACAAACAGAGAGTTTTAGTAATATATAGATAGATGTTATAGCAGCGCATTGGGAAAGCAGTGAAGGGATGGGTCAAAGTCAGCATGGATTTATGAAGGAGAAATCATGCTTGACTAATCTTTTGGAATTTTTTGAGTGTGTAAAATGAGAGTACATGGTATTGGGGGTAGGGTATTGACATGGATAGAGAACTGGTTGGCAGACAGGATGCAAAGAGTAAGAATTAACGGGTCCTTTTCAGAATGGCAGGCAGTGAATTGTGGGGTGCCGCAAGGCCCGGTGCTGGGACCACAGTTGTTTACAATATATATTAACGATTTCAACGAGGGAATTAAATATAACATCTCCAATTTTGCAGATAACACAAAGCTGTGTGGCAGTGCGAGCTGCAATGAGGATGCTATGAGGCTGCAGGGTGACCTGGATAGGTTGGGTGAGTGGGCAGATGCATGGCAGATGCAGTATAATGTGGATAAATGTGAGGTTATCGACTTTGGTGGAAAGAACAGGAAGGCAGATTATTATCTGAATGATGTCAGATTAGGAGAAGGGGAGGTGCAATGAGACCAGGGTGTGCTTATACATCAGACACTGAAAGTAAGCATGCAGGTACAGCAAACAGTGAAGAAAGCCAATGGCATATTGGCTTTCATTGTGAGAGAATTTGAGTTTAGGAGCAAGGAGGTCCTACTGCAGTTGTACAGGGCCCTTGTGAGACTACACCTGGAGTATTATTGTGTGCAAGTTTGGTCCCCTAATTTGAGAAAGGCCATTATTGCTATTGAGGGAGTGCAGCACAGGTTCCCCAGGTTAATTTCCTGGATGGTGGGACTGACATATGATGAAGGAATGGGTCGACTGAGCTTATATTCACTGGAATTTGGAAGGTGAAAGGGGATCTTATAGAAACATATAAAATTCTTAGATGATTAGACAAAGTAGATGCAGGAAAAATGTTCCCGATGTTGGGGGAGTCCAGAACCAGGGTTCACAGTTTATGAATAAGTGGTAGGCCATTTAGGATTGAGATGAAGAATTTTTTTTCACCCAGAGAGTTGTGAATCTGTGGAATTCTCTGCCACAGACAGCAGTGGAGGCCAATTGACTGGATGTTTTCAAGAAAGAGTTAGATTTAGCTCTTAGGGCTAAGGGAATCAAGGGATATGGGGAAAAAGCCGGAACAGAGTACTGATTTTGGATGATCAGCCATGATCATATTGAATGGCGGTGCTAGCTATTTTCTATGTTTCATACAAGCGAGTAGGAACAGGAGACCAGTGAGCAAACCTGAGCGGAGAGAAGGAGCTGGGACTATGAGAGGGAGTGCATTTCCTTTGACATTTCTCTCCTCTGGGGTATTTCCAATGTCCTACGATTGCACTGTTTATCGTTGAATTGGAATTCTCCATCAGTGACTGCCATGGCCATTCCATCTCTTCACACAGGGCCACAGCAGAACAGGAGGTGAGAGGCCACCTGGTCGTCACACCTGCCCCGGTTTTCAATGCACTCCCTTGATTAACTGACCTGCCCTTGACTTCACCTCATTGAGTTAACAGTCAAACAGCACAGATGGTTAGCCGTTCAGCCCAAAGTATCGATACCGACTATCATACCAATCTACATGACTTCCATTCACCAGTGCTTGGTCTGTAGCCTTCTCAGCCTTCATGATCTAGACAATTCTGAAAGGTCTGCCATTAACACTCTCCCAGCCTTGTACATTCCATACTCCAACCACGGGTGATGGAAGATTGCTTTTCGGACTGGAGGCCTGTGACGGGTGGAGTGCCTGAGGGTTCCGTGCTGGGCACAAAAGTGGGTGGTCAAAAATTGCACCATGATCTTGATCGGCTTAGAAGGTTGGCTGAGCAATGGTTGATATAATTTAATACAGAGAAATGTGAGGTGATGCATTGTAGGAAGATTAACCTGGGCAGGACCTACACATTGAGAGGTGGGGTCCTGGGGAGTATTGCAGAGCAGCGAGTTCTAGTAGAGCAGGTACATAGTTAATTGAAAATAGCACCACAGGTAGATAGGGTGGTCAAAAGGGCTTTTCACACATTGGCCATCATCAGTCAGAGTATTGAGCAGAGAGATTGGGAGATGTTACAGTGCATTCAGAAAGTATTCAGACCCCTTCACTTTTTCCACATTTTGCTATGTTGCAGACTTATTTTAAAATGTATTAAATTCATTTTTTTTAAATCATCAATCTACACACAATACCCCACAATAAAAAAGTGAAAACAGGTGTTTAGAAATTTTTGCAAAGTAATTAAAAAGAAACAACTGAAATATCACATTTAAGTATTCAGACCCTTTGCTATGACACTCAAAATTGAGCTTATGTTCATCCTGTTTCCATTGATTATCCTTGAGATGTTTCTACAACTTGATTGGAGTCCACCAGTGGTAAATTAGATTGATTGGACATGATTTGGAAAGGCACACACCTGTCTATATAAGGTCCCACAGTTGACAGTGCATGTCAGAGCAAAAACCAAGCCATGAAGATGAAGGACTTGTCCGTAGAGCTCCGAAACAGGATTGTGTCGAGACACAGATCTGGGGAATGGTATAAAACAATTTCTGCAGCATTGCAGGTCCTCTGTCATTCTTAAATGGAAGAACTTTGGAACCACCAGGACTCTTCATAGAGCTGGCTGCCCGGCCAAACTGAACAATCGGGGGAGAAGGGCCTTGGTCAGGGAGGTGACCAAGAACCCGATGGTCACTGACAGAGCTCCAGAGTTCCTCTGTGAAGTTGGGAGAACCTTCCAGAAGGACAACTCTATCTGCAGCACTCTACCAATCAGGCCTTTATGGTAGAGTGGCCAGACGGAAGCCACTCCTCAGTAAAAGGCACATGACAGCCCACTTGGAGTTTGCCAAATGGCACCTAAAGGACTCTCAGACCATGAGAAATAAGATTCTCTGGTCTGATGAAACCAAGATTGAACTCTTTGGCCTGAATGCCAAACGGCACTGCTCACCACCTGGCCAATACCATACCTACAGTGAAGCATGGTGGTGGCAGCATCATACTGTGGGGATGTTTTTCAGTGGCAGGAACTGGGAGACTAGTCAAGATCGAGGGAAAGATGAACGGAGCAAAGTACAGAGAGATCCTTGATGAAAACCTGCTCCAGAGCGTTCTGGTCCTCAGACTGGGGCAGAGGTTCATCTTCCAACAGGGCAACGACCCGAAGCACACAGCCAAGACAATGCAGGAGTGGCTTCGTGACATGTCTGTGAATGTCCTTGAGTGGCCCAGCCAGAGCCCGGACTTGAACCCGATCGAACATCTCTGGAGGACCTGACAATAGCTGTGCATCGAAACTCCCCATCCAACCTGACACAGTTTGAGAGGATCTGCAGAGAAGAATGGGAGAAATCACTCAAATAGAGGTGTGCCAAGCTTGTAGTGTCATACTCCGAAGAAGACTTGAGGTTGTAATCGCTGCCAAAGGTGCCTCAACAAAGTACTGAGGAAAGGGTCAGAATACTTATGTAAATGTGATATTTCGGTTATTTCTTTTTAATTACTTTGTAAAATTTTCTAAACACCAGTTTTCGCTTTTTTATTATGAGGTATTGTGTGTAAATTGATGATAGAAAAAAATAATTTAATCAATTTTAAAATAAGGCTGTAACGTGGCAAAATGTGGAAAAAGTGAAGGGGTCTGACTGAATACTTTCTGAATGCACTGTATTTAAGACGTTGGTGAGAGCGCAACTAGAATATTGTGCTCAGTTCTGGGCACCATGTTATAGGAAATGAGTTGTGAAGCTGAAAGGATGCAGAGAAGATATATGACGATATTGCAAGGACTCGAGGGCCTGAACTATAGGGAGAGGTGTACACACAATCATGGGACGACTAGATCGGGTAGACACACAGAGTCTCTTTCCCAAAGTAGGTAAATGGAGAGCCAGAGGACATAGGTTTAAGGTGAGGTGGGGGGTGGAGGGGAGGGGGGGGGGTGGGAGGGGAAGATTTAACAGGAATCTCAGGGGTTACTTTTACACACATAGGGTGGTGGGTGTAAGAAACGAGCTGCCGGAGGAGGTAGTTGAGGCACACACTATAGCAAGGTTTAAGAAACATTTAGACAGGTACATCGATAGGACAGGTTGGGAGGGATATGGGCTAAACACAGGCAGGTAGGATTAGTGTAGATGGGCATGTTGGTCGGTGTGTGAAAGTTGGGCTGAAGGGCCTGTTTCCAGCAGTATGACTATGGCACTCAAACCGCTGGGCAAGTGGATGGAGGAATGGCGAATGGAGTTCAATGCAAACAAGTCTGAGGCTTTGAAACCAGGCAAGATGTTCACAGTGAATGGTATGGCCCCATGGACCCCTTTAGTCTTTCAAACACAATGGAGCCCCGGAGTTGTACAATGCAGAAACAGGCCTCCAGCCCCACCAAGTCCATGCCGGCCTTTTTTAACACATGTGTGTAAATCGCAATTGACCTCATTAATTTCACATCCACCTATGCATTAGCACTTTGATTGCCAGTCTAAATACCCATTGAGTGATTGTATCTGACCCCAGCACCTCTGGCAGTGTGTTCCAGAAATCTCTCACACACTTTACAAAAAAATCCCCAAATTCCCTTTTTCACACAGAGGAGGTTACAAATATTACAACATTTAAAAGGCACATGGATAGGAAAGGTTTGGAGGGATAAAGAGTCATACAGCGTGGAAACAGGCCCTTCGGCAAACCTTGCCCACACCGACAAACATGTTCCATCTACATTAGTTCCAACTGCCTGTGTTTGGCCCTTATCCCTCTAAACCGTTCCTATCCATATATCTGTCCAAGTGTTTTTTAAATGTTGTAATAAACATAGCACAAAAAGTAAGGCAATTTGTGTTTGGTAGATTATTTCTTTGTTGTAACAATGCTTCTTGGCAATAAATCTTATACCGTTGGAAAGCCTGTTTATTTCCCTTTTAAATGGTGCCACATTTGTAAGGAACATGCATTTGTGGGATGAGCAGCAGAGCTGAGTATATGGGTTGCGCCCATGAAAAATTTGCCAAATCTTCTCTGCCAATGCCAAACAGCTTATTCTGCTGTTGCTATTGACTCTTGTTTTGAGCTTCTGGTACCCCCAGGTGCTGACAATCAGGTGCCTGATAGAGTAACATCTTTTGGTGGAGGCAGTGTGATGGTGTGGGGCGGCATCTCCCTCACTGGAAAAACGAGGCTTGTCATCATTGGAGGCAATCTCAATGCAGAGAGATATCGAGATGAGATTCTGCAACCAGTGGCAATCCCATATCTCCACAGTCTGGGATCGAACTCTATCCTCCAAGATGACAATGCTCGCCCCCACAGAGCAGGGTTTCTCAGAGACTACCTCCAGAATTTGGGAGTGGAGAGGATGGAATGGCCTGCCAGCAGTCCTGACCTCAACCCCATTGAACACTTGT
Source organism: Rhinoraja longicauda (assembly GCF_053455715.1). Classification (NCBI taxonomy): domain Eukaryota; kingdom Metazoa; phylum Chordata; class Chondrichthyes; order Rajiformes; family Arhynchobatidae; genus Rhinoraja; species Rhinoraja longicauda. The sequence goes on along the minus strand of NC_135981.1, from coordinate 10,042 downwards.
GGGATCAGCTTGGGCGTGCTGTTCGTGCCAGAGTGACCAACACAACCACGTTGGCTGACTTGCGACAAATGCTGGTTGAAGAATGGGATGCCATCCCACAACAGTGTTTGACCAGGCTGGTGACCAGCATGACGAGGAGGTGCCAGGCTGTTGTGGCTGTGTATGGTTCTTCCACACGCTACTGAGGCTCCTGTTCATTAAATGAATAAATTGTTAAATTGCCAATATGTCTTGTTTCTTCAGACTTCAATCGTCCAATCCACCAAACAACACCGAACAAGAGTCAATGTCAGAATAAGCTGTTTGGCATTGGCAGAGATTTGGCAGATTTTTCATGGGCGCAACCCACATACTCAGCTCTGCTGCTCATCCCACAAATGCATGTTCCTTACAAATGTGGCACCATTTAAAAGGGAAATAAACAGGCTTTCCAACGGTATAAGATTTATTGCCAAGAAGCATTGATACAACAAAGAAATAATCTATCAAACACAAATTTCCTTACTTTTTGTGCAATGTTTAGTACCTGCCAGAACTAACTCCTCCGGCAGCTCGGTCCATACACGCACCACCCTCCGTGAGGAAACATTGCCTCTTCGGTTCCCATTAAGGTCGGGATGAGAGGGGATCTTATCGAAACGTATAAGATTATTAAGGGGTTGGACACGTTAGAGGCAGGAAACATGTTCCCAATGTTGGGGGAGTCCAGAACCAGGGGCCACAGTTTAAGAATAAGGGGTAGGCCATTTAGAACAGAGATGAGGAAAAGCTTTTTCAGTCAGAGAGTTGTGAATCTGTGGAATTCTCTGCCTCAGAGGGCAGTGGAGGCCAATTCTCTGAATACATTCAAGAGAGAGCTAGATAGAGCTCTTAAGGATAGCGGAGTCAGGGGGTATGGGGAGAAAGCAGGAAGGGGGTACTGATTGAGAATGATCAGCCATGATCACATTGAATGGCGGTGCTGGCTCGAAGGGCCGAATGGCCTACTCCTGCACCTATTGTCTATTGTCTATTGAGTGTCGCAGCGATGGGATCGGGGTCTGGCCCTCATTGGTCGGTCGGCCTGTGTGACCTCACAGGGGGGGACAATGAGGCAGGGGTCAGGGCCTCCCGGGACTCGAACCATTCGGGCCGCAGCCCAACCAAATGTGCCTCAGGATCCTAACCCTCCTCGTCCTCGTCTCCCTCCTCGGGGCCTGGGCAGAGGGAGGAGAGCGGGAGAAGAAGCAGCCAGGTGAGGAGTGATGGGGGAGGGGGGGAGGGAGGGGGAAGGGAGGAGAGAGGGGGAGGGAGGAGAGAGGAGAGAGGGGGAGAGAGGGGGGCATAGTGGGGGATAGTGGAGGGGAGCAGTGGGAGAGGGGAGTGAGGGAGGGGGAGGGGGAAAGGCGGAAGGAGGGGCAGAGGGGGGAGGGAGGGAGGGGAGAGAGGGGGAGGGAGAGAGGGGGAGGGAGGGGGGGAGGGAGGGAGGGGGGGAGGGGAGAGTGGGAGGACAAGCCAAAACGTCACCATTGCATGTTCTCCAGAGATGCTGCCTGACGCGCTGAGTTACCAGCATCAGCAGTAACTTGCTTCTACCTCCCCACTCCCACCCTCCTTTCCCCACCTCCACGCTACTTTCCCCGCTCCAGGCCTAGTTTCCCCACTCCGGACCTAGTTTCCCCACTCCGGGCCTACTTTCCCCATTCCCACCCTAGATTCCCTATTTCGGGCCTAGTTTCCCCACTCCCACCCTAGTTTCTCCACTTTCACCCTAGTTCCCCCACCCCGGGCCTAGTTTACCCACTCCGGGCCTAGTTTCCCCACACCGGGCCTAGTTTCCCCCCCTCCGGGCCTACTTTCTCCATTCCCACTCTAGATTCCCTATTTCGGGCCTAGTTTTCCCACCCTAGTTTCCCCACTTCCTCCCTAGTTTCCCCACTCCGGGCCCAGTTTACCCACTCCGGGCCTAGTTTCCCCACACCGGGCCTAGTTCCCCTCCTCCGGGCCTACTTTCTCCATTCCCACCCTAGATTCCCTATTTCGGGCCTAGTTTCCCCATTCCCACCCTAGTTTCCCTACTCCCACCCTGGTTTCCCCATTCCCACCCTAGTTTCCCCACTCCAGGTCTAGTTTCCCCACTCTGGGCCGTTTCCCTATTTCAAGCCTTGTTCCCCCTCGTGCAGCCTCCAACCACGTGTGTTTTCGTCCCCGCAGAGAAGCAGGACCTGTCGGAGACATTTGTTGCCTCAGCGACGGGTGATGGGACGTCCTTATTCGACATGGTGGTGCCGACGAAGGGAGTGACGTCTGATGCGACCGGAGACGCGTGTATGCGGTTCCTCGACCTCACTGTCTGTCTGTGGCTCTGCGGCACGGTTGCCTTTTGGCTCACGTTCTGGCTGACCTGATCTGGGCCTTGATAGAGGATAAACTCTACGTCAACGCTCCCTTCCTGAGCGTAGGGGAGGGAGGGTGACGTTGGGGAGAGGGAATGGAGGGGGGGGGGGAGGCGATTCAATGGCCAGTCTGAAATAAAATGATAATTTGTTGTTTTAGTTTGTTATTGTCACATGTAACAAGGTACAGTGAAAAGCTTTTTTATTGCGTGCTATCCAGTCCTATGCACTAGGGACAATTCACATTTTTTTACCGAAGCAAATTTACCTTTAATCGAGGACAATTAAACGAGTAGGTACAAGATAAAAGGTATAACGTTTTGTGCAAGATAAAGTGAGCGCAAAGACTTTACTTTAGACTTTAGAGATACAGTGCAGAAACAGGGCACCCGGCCCACTGACTCCGCCCCAACCAGTGATAACCTCATTATCCTACACACTAGGGACAATTTACAATTTTACAGAAGCATATTAACCTACAAACATGCACTTCTTTGGAATGTGGGAGGAAACCGGATCACCCAGAGAAAACCCACGCTGTCACAGGGCGAACGGACAAACTCCATACAGGCAGCACTTGTAGTCAAGATTAAACTCAGGTCTTTGGCACCATGAGGCAGCAACTCTACCATGGTGCCGCCCTTAAAAGTGAATAGTTCTTTGTTGTTGTTTGCTATCTAGTTGGTGGAAAGACTATTAGACTTTACTGTTGACCTTAGACATACTGCGTGGAAATAGGCCCTTCAGCCCACCGAGTCTGCACAAGCAGTATCATACACATTGGGGACAATTTACAACTTACAGCAGTTAATTAACCTCCAAATCTGCACGGCTTTGGAATGTGGGAGGAAACGGAGAACCCGTTGAAAACCCACACAGTCACAGGGAGAACAAGCAAATTCCGTACAGACAGCACCCCTCTGGCGCTCTATTGTAGTAACTCTACTGCTGTGCAACTGTGCCATCCGACTAGGCCGGTGAGCTTAACATCATAGTTGGTAAATTACTGGAGAGTATTCTGAGGGATAGGTTATACAGGCATTTGGATGTGTAAGGGCTGATTAGGGATAGTCAGCATGGTTTTGTACGTGGGAGGTCGCGTCTCACAAATCTGATTGATTTTTTTGAAGACCTGACCAAAAAGGTTGTTGAGGGCAGAGTTGTAGATGTTGTGTACATGGACTTCAGGAAGGCATTCAACAAGGTTTAGCATTGTAGGCTGCTCTGGAAGGTTAGATCGCATGAGATCCAAGGAGGAAATGCTGAATGGATCGCAAATTGGCTCCATGGAAGGAAGCAGAGGGTGATGGTGGAAGGCTGGAGGCCTATGACTAGTGGTGTGCCTAAGGGTTCAGTGCTGGGCCCGTTACTGTTTGTCATCTACATCAATGATTTGGATGAGAACATACAGGGCAAGATTAGCAAGTTTGCTGATGATCCAAAAGTTAGTGGTTTGGCAGATGGTGAAGATGGTTGTGAAAGATTGCAGCAGGATCTGGATTGATTGGCTAGGTGGGCGGAGGAACAGTTGATGGAATTTACCATCAACCGTTGAAGGAGGAACGGTTGATGGAACACAGGGCTGTGTTCTGAGCCCCATGCTCTACTCCCTCTTCACACACGACTATGTTCCTGCATTCGACACCAACACCATTGTCAAGTTTGCAGATGACACAACGGTGATCGGGCTGATCACCAACGGTGATGAAACAAAATACAGAGCGGAGGTGCAGAACCTGGCGGACTGGTGCTCTGATAACAACCTGTCCCTAAATACCACCAAGGAGCTGATCATCAACTTCCGTAGGTCACATAATGGGGAATATGCCCCGATCTTTATCAACGGGGACAGTGTGGAGAGAGTGTCTAGCTTCAGGTTTCTGGGCACTCACATTTCGGAGGACCTAACATGGTCCAATAACACTGCTGTGCTGGTCAAGAAGGCGCAGCAACGACTGTTCTACCTAAGAACACTGAAGAAGTCTGGTCTGTCCCAACAGCTGCTGACGACCTTCTACCGCTGCATTATAGAGAGTATCCTAACACATGGCATCCCTGTGTGGTACCTCAGCTGCACGGAGGCAGAAAGGAAAGCTCTTCAGCGGGTAGTCCATAGAGCTCAGAGGACAATCGGAACACAGCTACCAGCCTTGGAGGGCATCTACAAAACACGATGCCTCAGAAAAGCCACCAGCATCCACAAAGACTCTTCACACCCCTGCAACAGTCTGTTCGAACTCCTTTCATTGGGCAGACGATATAAGGCCTTCTACGCCCGCACCTCCAGACTCAGGAACAGCTTTATCCCCAGGGCCATAGCTGCTATGAACCAGTCCTGCTGAGCCGGATGGTCACAATAGACAATAGACAATAGACAATAGGTGCAGGAGTAGGCCATTCAGCCCTTCGAGCCAGCACTGCCATTCAATGCGATCATGGCTGATCACTCAATCAGTACCCCGTTCCTGCCTTCTCCCCATACCCCCTCACTCCACTATCCTTAAAAGCTCTATCCAGCTCTCTCTTGAAAGCATCCAACGAACTGGCCTCCACTGCCTTCTGAGGCAGAGAATTCCACACCTTCACCACTCTCTGACTGAAAAAGTTCTTCCTCATCTCCGTTCTAAATGGCCTACCCCTTATTCTTAAACTGTGGCCCCTTGTTCTGGACTCCCCCAACATTGGGAACATGTTATCTGCCTCTAATGTGTCCAATCCCCTAATTATCTTATATGTTTCAATAAGATCCCCCCTCATCCTTCTAAATTCCAGTGTATACAAGCCCAATCGCTCCAGCCTTTCAACATACGACAATCCCGACATTCCGGGAATTAACCTAGTGAACCTACGCTGCACGCCCTCCATAGCAAGAATATCCTTCCTCAAATTTGGAGACCAAAACTGCACACAGTACTCCAGGTGCGGTCTCACCAGGGCCCGGTACAACTGTAGAAGGACCTCTTTGCTCCTATACTCAACTCCTCTTGTTACGAAGGCCAACATTCCATTGGCTTTCTTCACTGCCTGCTGTACCTGCATGCTTCCTTTCATTGACTGATGCACTAGGACACCCAGATCTCGTTGAACTCCCCCTCCTCCTAACTTGACACCATTCAGATAATAATCTGCCTTTCTATTCTTACTTCCAAAGTGAATAACCTCACACTTATCTACATTAAACTGCATCTGCCATGTATCCGCCCACTCACACAACCTGTCCAAGTCACCCTGCAGCCTTATTGCATCTTCCTCACAATTCACACTACCCCCCAACTTAGTATCATCTGCAAATTTGCTAATGGTACTTTTAATCCCTTCGTCTAAGTCATTAATGTATATCGTAAATAGCTGGGGTCCCAGCACCGAACCTTGGGGTACCCCACTGGTCACTGCCTGCCATTCCGAAAGGGACCCATTTATCCCCACTCTTTGCTTTCTGTCTGTCAACCAATTTTCTATCCATGTCAGTACCCTACCCCCAATACCATGTGCCCTAATTTTGCCCACTAATCTCCTATGTGGGACCTTGTCGAAGGCTTTCTGAAAGTCGAGGTACACCACATCCACTGACTCTCCCTTGTCAATTTTCCTAGTTACATCCTCAAAAAATTCCAGTAGATTTGTCAAGCATGATTTCCCCTTCGTAAATCCATGCTGACTCGGAATGATCCCGTTACTGCTATCCAAATGCTCAGCAATTTCGTCTTTTATAATTGACTCCAGCATCTTCCCCACCACTGATGTCAGACTAACTGGTCTATAATTACCCATTTTCTCTCTCCCTCCTTTCTTAAAAAGTGGGATAACATTTGCTATCCTCCAATCCACAGGAACTGATCCTGAATCTATAGAACATTGAAAAATGATCTCCAATGCTTCCACTATTTCTAGAGCCACCTCCTTAAGTACTCTGGGATGCAGACCATCAGGCCCTGGGGATTTATCAGCCTTCAGTCCCATCAGTCTACCCAAAACCATTTCCTGCCTAATGTGGATTTCCTTCAGTTCCTCCATCACCCTAGGTTCTCCGGCCCCTAGAACATTTGGGAGATTGTGTGTATCTTCCTCAGTGAACAGATCCAAAGTAACGGTTTAACTCGTCTGCCATTTCTTTGTTCCCCATAATAAATTCCCCTGCTTCTGTCTTCAAGGGACCCACATTTGCCTTGACTATTTTTTTCCTCTTCACGTACCTAAAATAACTTTTGCTATCCTCCTTTATATTATTGGCTAGTTTACCCTCTTACCTCATCTTTTCTCCCCGTATTGCCTTTTTAGTTAACTTTTGTTGCTCTTTAAAAGAGTCCCAATCCTCTGTCTTCCCACTCTTCTTTGCTATGTTATACTTCCTCTCCTTAATTTTTATGCTGTCCCTGACTTCCCTTGTCAGCCACAGGTGTCTCTTACTCCCCTTAGAGTCTTTCCACCTCTTTGGAATAAATTGATCCTGCAACCTCTGCATTATTCCCAGGAATACCTGCCATTGCTGTTCTACCGTCTTCCCTGCTAGGGCCTCCTTCCAGTCAATTTTGGCCAGCTCCCGCCTCATGCCTCTGTAATCCCCTTTGTTATACTGTAATACCAACACTTCCGATTTTCCCTTCTGCCTTTCCATTTGCAGAGTAAAACTTATCATGTTGTGATCACTGCCTCCTAATGGCTCTTTTACCTCTAGTCCCCTTATCAGATCAGGATCATTACACAACACTAAATCCAGAATTGCCTTCTCCCTGGTAGGCTCCAGTACAAGCTGTTCTAAGAATCCATCTCGAAGGCACTCTACAAACTCTCTTTCCTGGGGTCCATTTCCAACCTGATTTTCCCAGTCTACCTGCATGTTGAAATCTCCCATAACCACCATAGCATTACATTTTTGACACGCCAATTTTATCTCCTGATTCAACTTGCACCCTATGTCGAGGCTACTGTTTGGGGGGCCTATAGATAACTCCCATTAGGGTCTTTTTACCCTTACAATTTCTCATTTCTATCCATACTGATTCAACATCTGATTCTATGTCACCCCTTGCAAGGGAATGAATATCATTCCTTACCATCAGAGCAACCCCACCCCCTCTGCCCACCTGTCTGTCTTTTCTATACGTTGTGTACCCCTGAATATTCAGTTCCCAGCCCTGGTCCTCTTGTAGCCATGTCTCAGTGATCCCTACAACATCATACTTGCCCATGACTAACTGAGCCTCAAGCTCATCCACTTTATTTTTTATACTACGCGCATTTAAGTACAACACTTTAACTTCTGTATTTACCTCTCCTCTCACATCGGTCACAATTGGCCCTGCCCTTAATTTCTTTTCCCCTCTAGAACTTCTGTTCCCATTCTTCCGAGAGTCTTTTGCAATATCTCCTGTATTCCCTTTTACCTCATCTTCATATTCACAATTTGTTAACCCCTCCCCCCCACTACTTAGTTTAAAGCCACAGGTGTCACACTAGCAAACCTGCCTGCCAGAATGTTTGTCCCCCTGCTGTTAAGATGCAACCCGTCCCTTTTGTACAAGTCACCCCTAGCCCAGAAGAGATCCCAGTGGTCCAGAAATCTAAATCCCTGCTCTCTGCACCAGTCCCTCAGCCATAAATTCATACCCTCTATCTCTCTGTTCCTGGCCTCACCAGCACGAGGTACCGGTAGCAGTCCAGAGATAACCACCTTCGACGTCCTACTTCTCAGTGTTTTTCCCAACTCTCTAAACTCCCGCTGTAGCACCTCCTTCCTCTTCCGCCCGACGTCATTCGTGCCCACGTGCACAACGACTTCAGGTTGATCGCCTTCCCTCACTAGGTTTTTCTGAAGCCGGTCTGTGATGTGCTGAACCCTGGCACCAGGGAGGCAACAGACCATCCTCAAGTCCCTCCTGCTGCCACAGAATCTTCTGTCCATCCCTCGGACTATGGAGTCACCGACCACTACGGCTCTTCCAGACTTCGGTCTCCCCTGTCGAGTATCCTTGCCAACAGGTCCGCCACTCGGACTGGAAACGTCTTCTGCCCCGACAGTTCCCAAGAGGGTATACCTATTTGCAATAGGCACAGCCACTGGGGTCTCCTGTAGTCTACGTCCACGTCCACTCCCCCCTGAAACAGTCTCCCACCTTCGCTCGACCTGGACCCTTGGCGTGACAGCCTCACAATAGGTCCTGTTGAGGAAACTCTCGCATTCCCGGATGGCTCTGAGGTCATCCAACTGCCTCTCCAACTCCACCACACGTTCCTTCAGGAGCTGCACCTGGACACAGTTCTTGCAGGTGTAGCTCCCAGAAGCTCCAGCGACGTCCCTGTCTTCCCACATCCTGCAGGAAACACACTGCGCCAACTTTTCCGCCATCACCTTGTGCCTATAACCAGCTCTGGCTTAAAACAATTGTATCCTCCTCACCGAAGACTCGCAGCCAAAGACTCGCACTTCCCTCACTGGGCTGCACCTGAACAGGGCTGCACCCTTTTGCAAGTCTTGCTTATATCACCAATTAAATTGCCTGATTGTCCAATTTACCTGACTTCTCACTTAAATTAGCACTTACTTTTCTGCTCAGCCAACGGGCGTCCTTGCTCTGCTCCCGGACTTTTCAAATCGCACAGTGAACCGGCACAGATCTACTTGCACTTTATTCTGTCTTAAAACTGTTACAATTTGTTTCGTTGGGTTGTTTAAATTAATTAAATTATTGCATCGTATGGGAGGCGCATTCCCAATCTCGTTGTACCCCTGTACAATGACAATAAAGATATATTGTATTGTATTGATTGGCTAGGTGGGCAGAGGAACGGTTGATGGAATTTAATACAGAAAAGTGTGAGGTGTTGCATTTTGGGACATTGAACAAGGGCAGGACCTACACAGAAAATTGTAGGCCTCTGGGTGGTGTTGTAGAGCAGAGGGATCATGGAGTCCAGGTGCATGGTTCCTTGAAGGTTGAGTTGCAGGTAAATAAGGTGGTCAAAAAGGCTATTGGCACTTTGGCCGTCATCAGTCAGAGTATTGAGTATAGAAGTTGGGAGGTCATGTTGCAGTTGTATAAGACGTTAGTGAGACCGCATTTAAAATATTGTGTTCGGTTCTGGGCACCATGATATAGGAAAGATATTTAAGCTTGAAAGGGTTCAAAAAAGATTTACAAGGATGTTGCCAGGATGAGAGAGAGTGAGCAAAAGGGGGAGAATGAGTAGGCTGGGTCTCTATTCCTTGGAGCGCAGGAGGATGAGGGCTGAGACCTTATAGAAGTATACAAAATCATGATAGGAATAGATCGGGTAGATGCACAGAGTCTTTTGCTCATGGGGGATTCGAGGACCAGAGGACATAGGTTTGAGGTGAAGGGGGAAAGAATTAATAGGAAACCGAGGGGTAACTTTTTCACACAAAGGGTGGTGGATGTACTCAAAGGTAGATGAGGCTGGGACTATCCCATTTTTAAAGAAACAGTTAGACAGGTACATGGATAGGACAGGTTTGGAGGGATATTGACCAAGCGCAGGCAAGTGGGACTAGTGTAGCTGGGACATTGTTGGCCAGTGTGGGCAAGTTGGGCCAAAAGGCTTGTTTCCACACTGTACCACTCTATGACTCTATGATTATAATCAAGTGGTCCACAGTGTACAGGTACAGTACAGGTGCTCCCCGGCTTACGATGTTTCGACTTGCGATA